>NW_028250239.1:0-61578 GCF_964263255.1 Lissotriton vulgaris
AATGCTATCAAAACGTAATCCTATAAAACAATATACTACTGGCCGGCAGCAATTCATACCCGGACAACGTCAGGACGGGCTGCTAGAATATATATATATATATATTGAACTTTGTGCAATATCGGATTCCTGCTTTCCGCCCGACCATCGGGTGAAATATTTGATCCACACATACCTACCTGGAACCCGACTGCTGCATTCTGGGTGTTGCAGTACACGACCACTTCTTGAACTGCAACAGGTGGGCTGTTATCTTTGTCGGCGGAGCCTTCAAACATTGTTAAGAGGGCTGCAGGACTGATTACCAATCTTGTGGGAAGTTTCCTGAAATTATCTGGGCGCTGAAGAAGGCAACACTTTGCCGAAATGCATTCGCCACATCTGTGTAAATAAAGAAGCTTCCTTGAATGTCCCCTGGTGTGGCCTCTGCTCGTTCGTGAGAAGGAGTTGGATGTGATGTTATCTGCGACAGCCAGAATCGCAGTTCAGAGGCCCCCGCTCCATCAAGTTGGCCCAGACTTCACTGGCTCTGCTTCGGCGGTTTTCTTTGTACTCCAAGGTATTGGAACAGACTGGGCCCGCCACGAGACTCGGGGAGAAGAAGGGTGGTTGTGAGGCTACTGAGCCACATGCTGGGCGGCATGTATTTTATTGCTGCCCCCGCCTAACATTATCCTGAGCATCGGGGCTGGAGTGGTGCGGGGACCCAGGGACGCACTTTGTTTCACTCACAGCAGGACAATTGAACTTTGTGCAATATCGGATTCCTGCTTTCCGCCCGACCATCGGGTGAAATATTTGATCCACACATACCTACCTGGAACCCGACTGCTGCATTCTGGGTGTTGCAGTACACGACCACTTCTTGAACTGCAACAGGTGGGCTGTTATCTTTGTGGGCGGAGCCTTCAAACATTGTTAAGAGGGCTGCAGGACTGATTACCGATCTTGTGGGAAGTTTCCTGAAATTATCTGGGCGCTGAAGAAGGCAACACTTTGCCGAAATGCATTCGCCACATCTGTGTAAATAAAGAAGCTTCCTTGAATGTCCCCTGGTGTGGCCTCTGCTCGTTCGTGAGAAGGAGTTGGATGTGATGTTATCTGCGACAGCCAGAATCGCAGTTCAGAGGCCCCCGCTCCATCAAGTTGGCCCAGACTTCACTGGCTCTGCTTCGGCGGTTTTCTTTGTACTCCAAGGTATTGGAACAGACTGGGCCCGCGACGAGACTCGGGGAGAAGAAGGGTGGTTGTGAGGCTACTGAGCCACATGCTGGGCGGCATGTATTTTACTGCTGCCCCCGCCTAACATTATCCTGAGCATCGGGGCTGGAGCGGTGCGGGGACCCAGGGACGCACTTTGTTTCACTCACAGCAGGACAATTGAACTTTGTGCAATATCGGATTCCTGCTTTCCGCCCGACCATCGGGTGAAATATTTGATCCACACATACCTACCTGGAACCCGACTGCTGCATTCTGGGTGTTGCAGTACACTACCACTTCTTGAACTGCAACAGGTGGGCTGTTATCTTTGTGGGCGGAGCCTTCAAACATTGTTAAGAGGGCTGCAGGACTGATTACCGATCTTGTGGGAAGCTTCCTGAAATTATCTGGGCGCTGAAGAAGGCAACACTTTGCCGAAATGCATTCGCCACATCTGTGTAAATAAAGAAGCTTCCTTGAATGTCCCCTGGTGTGGCCTCTGCTCGTTCGTGAGAAGGAGTTGGATGTGATGTTATCTGCGACAGCCAGAATCGCAGTTCAGAGGCCCCCGCTCCATCAAGTTGGCCCAGACGTCACTGGCTCTGCTTCGGCGGTTTTCTTTGTACTCCAAGGTATTGGAACAGACTGGGCCCGCCACGAGACTCGGGGAGAAGAAGGGTGGTTGTGAGGCTACTGAGCCACATGCTGGGCCCGCCTAACATTATCCTGAGCATCGGGGCTGGAGCGGTGCGGGGACCCAGGGACGCACTTTGTTTCACTCACAGCAGGACAATTGAACTTTGTGCAATATCGGATTCCTGCTTTCCGCCCGACCATCGGGTGAAATATTTGATCCACACATACCTACCTGGAACCCGACTGCTGCATTCTGGGTGTTGCAGTACACGACCACTTCTTGAACTGCAACAGGTGGGCTGTTATCTTTGTGGGCGGAGCCTTCAAACATTGTTAAGAGGGCTGCAGGACTGATTACCGATCTTGTGGGAAGTTTCCTGAAATTATCTGGGCGCTGAAGAAGGCAACACTTTGCCGAAATGCATTCGCCACATCTATGTAAATAAAGAAGCTTCCTTGAATGTCCCCAGGTGTGGCCTCTGCTCGTTCGTGAGAAGGAGTTGGATGTGATGTTATCTGCGACAGCCAGAATCGCAGTTCAGAGGCCCCCGCTCCATCAAGTTGGCCCAGACTTCACTGGCTCTGCTTCGGCGGTTTTCTTTGTACTCCAAGGTATTGGAACAGACTGGGCCCGCCACGAGACTCGGGGAGAAGAAGGGTGGTTGTGAGGCTACTGAGCCACATGCTGGGCGGCATGTATTTTATTGCTGCCCCCGCCTAACATTATCCTGAGCATCGGGGCTGGAGCGGTGCGGGGACCCAGGGACGCACTTTGTTTCACTCACAGCAGGACAATTGAACTTTGTGCAATATCGGATTCCTGCTTTCCGTCCGACCATCGGGTGAAATATTTGATCCACACATACCTACCTGGAACCCGACTGCTGCATTCAGGGTGTTGCAGTACATGACCACTTCTTGAACTGCAACAGGTGGGCTGTTATCTTTGTGGGCGGAGCCTTCAAACATTGTTAAGAGGGCTGCAGGACTGATTACCGATCTTGTGGGAAGTTTCCTGAAAATATCTGGGCGCTGAAGAAGGCAACACTTTGCCGAAATGCATTCGCCACATCTGTGTAAATAAAGAAGCTTCCTTGAATGTCCCCTGGTGTGGCCTCTGCTCGTTCGTGAGAAGGAGTTGGATGTGATGTTATCTGCGACAGCCAGAATCGCAGTTCAGAGGCCCCCGCTCCATCAAGTTGGCCCAGACTTCACTGGCTCTGCTTCGGCGGTTTTCTTTGTACTCCAAGGTATTGGAACAGACTGGGCCCGCCACGAGACTCGGGGAGAAGAAGGGTGGTTGTGAGGCTACTGAGCCACATGCTGGGCGGCATGTATTTTATTGCTGCCCCCGCCTAACATTATCCTGAGCATCGGGGCTGGAGCGGTGCGGGGACCCAGGGACGCACTTTGTTTCACTCACAGCAGGACAATTGAACTTTGTGCAATATCGGATTCCTGCTTTCCGCCCGACCATCGGGTGAAATATTTGATCCACACATACCTACCTGGAACCCGACTGCTGCATTCTGGGTGTTGCAGTACACGACCACTTCTTGAACTGCAACAGGTGGGCTGTTATCTTTGTGGGCGGAGCCTTCAAACATTGTTAAGAGGGCTGCAGGACTGATTACCGATCTTGTGGGAAGTTTCCTGAAATTATCTGGGCGCTGAAGAAGGCAACACTTTGCCGAAATGCATTCGCCACATCTGTGTAAATAAAGAAGCTTCCTTGAATGTCCCCTGGTGTAGCCTCTGCTCGTTCGTGAGAAGGAGTTGGATGTGATGTTATCTGCGACAGCCAGAATCGCAGTTCAGAGGCCCCCGCTCTATCAAGTTGGCCCAGACTTCACTGGCTCTGCTTCGGCGGTTTTCTTTGTACTCCAAGGTATTGGAACAGACTGGGCCCGCCACGAGACTCGGGGAGAAGAAGGGTGGTTGTGAGGCTACTGAGCCACATGCTGGGCGGCATGTATTTTATTGCTGCCCCCGCCTAACATTATCCTGAGCATCGGGGCTGGAGCGGTGCGGGGACACAGGGACGCACTTTGTTTCACTCACAGCAGGACAATTGAACTTTGTGCAATATCGGATTCCTGCTTTCCGCCCGACCATCGGGTGAAATATTTGATCCACACATACCTACCTGGAACCCGACTGCTGCATTCTGGGTGTTGCAGTACACGACCACTTCTTGAACTGCAACAGGTGGGCTGTTATCTTTGTGGGCGGAGCCTTCAAACATTGTTAAGAGGGCTGCAGGACAGATTACCGATCTTGTGGGAAGCTTCCTGAAATTATCTGGGCGCTGAAGAAGGCAACACTTTGCCGAAATGCATTCGCCACATCTGTGTAAATAAAGAAGCTTCCTTGAATGTCCCCTGGTGTGGCCTCTGCTCGTTCGTGAGAAGGAGTTGGATGTGATGTTATCTGCGACAGCCAGAATCGCAGTTCAGAGGCCCCCGCTCCATCAAGTTGGCCCAGACTTCACTGGCTCTGCTTCAGCGGTTTTCTTTGTACTCCAAGGTATTGGAACAGACTGGGCCCGCCACGAGACTCGGGGAGAAGAAGGGTGGTTGTGAGGCTACTGAGCCACATGCTGGGCCCGCCTAACATTATCCTGAGCATCGGGGCTGGAGCGGTGCGGGGACCCAGGGACGCACTTTGTTTCACTCACAGCAGGACAATTGAACTTTGTGCAATATCGGATTCCTGCTTTCCGCCCGACCATCGGGTGAAATATTTGATCCACACATACCTACCTGGAACCCGACTGCTGCATTCTGGGTGTTGCAGTACACGACCACTTCTTGAACTGCAACAGGTGGGCTGTTATCTTTGTGGGCGGAGCCTTCAAACATTGTTAAGAGGGCTGCAGGACTGATTACCGATCTTGTGGGAAGTTTCCTGAAATTATCTGGGCGCTGAAGAAGGCAACACTTTGCCGAAATGCATTCGCCACATCTGTGTAAATAAAGAAGCTTCCTTGAATGTCCCCTGGTGTGGCCTCTGCTCGTTCGTGAGAAGGAGTTGGATGTGATGTTATCTGCGACAGCCAGAATCGCAGTTCAGAGGCCCCCGCTCCATCAAGTTGGCCCAGACTTCACTGGCTCTGCTTCGGCGGTTTTCTTTGTACTCCAAGGTATTGGAACAGACTGGGCCCGCCACGAGACTCGGGGAGAAGAAGGGTGGTTGTGAGGCTACTGAGCCACATGCTGGGCGGCATGTATTTTATTGCTGCCCCGCCTAACATTATCCTGAGCATCGGGGCTGGAGCGGTGCGGGGACCCAGGGACGCACTTTGTTTCACTCACAGCAGGACAATTGAACTTTGTGCAATATCGGATTCCTGCTTTCCGCCCGACCATCGGGTGAAATATTTGATCCACACATACCTACCTGGAACCCGACTGCTGCATTCTGGGTGTTGCAGTACACGACCACTTCTTGAACTGCAACAGGTGGGCTGTTATCTTTGTGGGCGGAGCCTTCAAACATTGTTAAGAGGGCTGCAGGACTGATTACCGATCTTGTGGGAAGTTTCCTGAAATTATCTGGGCGCTGAAGAAGGCAACACTTTGCCGAAATGCATTCGCCACATCTGTGTAAATAAAGAAGCTTCCTTGAATGTCCCCTGGTGTGGCCTCTGCTCGTTCGTGAGAAGGAGTTGGATGTGATGTTATCTACGACAGCCAGAATCGCAGTTCAGAGGCCCCCGCTCCATCAAGTTGGCCCAGACTTCACTGGCTCTGCTTCGGCGGTTTTCTTTGTACTCCAAGGTATTGGAACAGACTGGGCCCGCCACGAGACTCGGGGAGAAGAAGGGTGGTTGTGAGGCTACTGAGCCACATGCTGGGCGGCATGTATTTTATTGCTGCCCCGCCTAACATTATCCTGAGCATCGGGGCTGGAGCGGTGCGGGGACCCAGGGACGCACTTTGTTTCACTCACAGCAGGACAATTGAACTTTGTGCAATATCGGATTCCTGCTTTCCGCCCGACCATCGGGTGAAATATTTGATCCACACATACCTACCTGGAACCCGACTGCTGCATTCTGGGTGTTGCAGTACATGACCACTTCTTGAACTGCAACAGGTGGGCTGTTATCTTTGTGGGCGGAGCCTTCAAACATTGTTAAGAGGGCTGCAGGACTGATTACCGATCTTGTGGGAAGTTTCCTGAAATTATCTGGGCGCTGAAGAAGGCAACACTTTGCCGAAATGCATTCACCACATCTGTGTAAATAAAGAAGCTTCCTTGAATGTCCCCTGGTGTGGCCTCTGCTCGTTCGTGAGAAGGAGTTGGATGTGATGTTATCTGCGACAGCCAGAATCGCAGTTCAGAGGCCCCCACTCTATCAAGTTGGCCCAGACTTCACTGGCTCTGCTTCGGCGGTTTTCTTTGTACTCCAAGGTATTGGAACAGACTGGGCCCGCCACGAGACTCGGGGAGAAGAAGGGTGGTTGTGAGGCTACTGAGCCACATGCTGGGCGGCATGTATTTTATTGCTGCCCCCGCCTAACATTATCCTGAGCATCGGGGCTGGAGCGGTGCGGGGACCCAGGGACGCACTTTGTTTCACTCACAGCAGGACAATTGAACTTTGTGCAATATCGGATTCCTGCTTTCCGCCCGACCATCGGGTGAAATATTTGATCCACACATACCTACCTGGAACCCGACTGCTGCATTCTGGGTGTTGCAGTACATGACCACTTCTTGAACTGCAACAGGTGGGCTGTTATCTTTGTGGGCGGAGCCTTCAAACATTGTTAAGAGGGCTGCAGGACTGATTACCGATCTTGTGGGAAGTTTCCTGAAATTATCTGGGCGCTGAAGAAGGCAACACTTTGCTGAAATGCATTCGCCACATCTGTGTAAATAAAGAAGCTTCCTTGAATGTCCCCTGGTGTGGCCTCTGCTCGTTCGTGAGAAGGAGTTGGATGTGATGTTATCTGCGACAGCCAGAATCGCAGTTCAGAGGCCCCCGCTCCATCAAGTTGGCCCAGACTTCACTGGCTCTGCTTCGGCGGTTTTCTTTGTACTCCAAGGTATTGGAACAGACTGGGCCCGCCACGAGATTCGGGGAGAAGAAGGGTGGTTGTGAGGCTACTGAGCCACATGCTGGGCGGCATGTATTTTATTGCTGCCCCCGCCTAACATTATCCTGAGCATCGGGGCTGGAGCGGTGCGGGGACCCAGGGACGCACTTTGTTTCACTCACAGCAGGACAATTGAACTTTGTGCAATATCGGATTCCTGCTTTCCGCCCGACCATCGGGTGAAATATTTGATCCACACATACCTACCTGGAACCCGACTGCTGCATTCTGGGTGTTGCAGTACACGACCACTTCTTGAACTGCAACAGGTGGGCTGTTATCTTTGTGGGCGGAGCCTTCAAACATTGTTAAGAGGGCTGCAGGACTGATTACCGATCTTGTGGGAAGTTTCCTGAAATTATCTGGGCGCTGAAGAAGGCAACACTTTGCCGAAATGCATTCGCCACATCTGTGTAAATAAAGAAGCTTCCTTGAATGTCCCCTGGTGTAGCCTCTGCTCGTTCGTGAGAAGGAGTTGGATGTGATGTTATCTGCGACAGCCAGAATCGCAGTTCAGAGGCCCCCGCTCTATCAAGTTGGCCCAGACTTCACTGGCTCTGCTTCGGCGGTTTTCTTTGTACTCCAAGGTATTGGAACAGACTGGGCCCGCCACGAGACTCGGGGAGAAGAAGGGTGGTTGTGAGGCTACTGAGCCACATGCTGGGCGGCATGTATTTTATTGCTGCCCCCGCCTAACATTATCCTGAGCATCGGGGCTGGAGCGGTGCGGGGACACAGGGACGCACTTTGTTTCACTCACAGCAGGACAATTGAACTTTGTGCAATATCGGATTCCTGCTTTCCGCCCGACCATCGGGTGAAATATTTGATCCACACATACCTACCTGGAACCCGACTGCTGCATTCTGGGTGTTGCAGTACACGACCACTTCTTGAACTGCAACAGGTGGGCTGTTATCTTTGTGGGCGGAGCCTTCAAACATTGTTAAGAGGGCTGCAGGACAGATTACCGATCTTGTGGGAAGCTTCCTGAAATTATCTGGGCGCTGAAGAAGGCAACACTTTGCCGAAATGCATTCGCCACATCTGTGTAAATAAAGAAGCTTCCTTGAATGTCCCCTGGTGTGGCCTCTGCTCGTTCGTGAGAAGGAGTTGGATGTGATGTTATCTGCGACAGCCAGAATCGCAGTTCAGAGGCCCCCGCTCCATCAAGTTGGCCCAGACTTCACTGGCTCTGCTTCAGCGGTTTTCTTTGTACTCCAAGGTATTGGAACAGACTGGGCCCGCCACGAGACTCGGGGAGAAGAAGGGTGGTTGTGAGGCTACTGAGCCACATGCTGGGCCCGCCTAACATTATCCTGAGCATCGGGGCTGGAGCGGTGCGGGGACCCAGGGACGCACTTTGTTTCACTCACAGCAGGACAATTGAACTTTGTGCAATATCGGATTCCTGCTTTCCGCCCGACCATCGGGTGAAATATTTGATCCACACATACCTACCTGGAACCCGACTGCTGCATTCTGGGTGTTGCAGTACACGACCACTTCTTGAACTGCAACAGGTGGGCTGTTATCTTTGTGGGCGGAGCCTTCAAACATTGTTAAGAGGGCTGCAGGACTGATTACCGATCTTGTGGGAAGTTTCCTGAAATTATCTGGGCGCTGAAGAAGGCAACACTTTGCCGAAATGCATTCGCCACATCTGTGTAAATAAAGAAGCTTCCTTGAATGTCCCCTGGTGTGGCCTCTGCTCGTTCGTGAGAAGGAGTTGGATGTGATGTTATCTGCGACAGCCAGAATCGCAGTTCAGAGGCCCCCGCTCCATCAAGTTGGCCCAGACTTCACTGGCTCTGCTTCGGCGGTTTTCTTTGTACTCCAAGGTATTGGAACAGACTGGGCCCGCCACGAGACTCGGGGAGAAGAAGGGTGGTTGTGAGGCTACTGAGCCACATGCTGGGCGGCATGTATTTTATTGCTGCCCCCGCCTGACATTATCCTGAGCATCGGGGCTGGAGCGGTGCGGGGACCCAGGGACGCACTTTGTTTCACTCACAGCAGGACAATTGAACTTTGTGCAATATCGGATTCCTGCTTTCCGCCCGACCATCGGGTGAAATATTTGATCCACACATACCTACCTGGAACCCGACTGCTGCATTCTGGGTGTTGCAGTACATGACCACTTCTTGAACTGCAACAGGTGGGCTGTTATCTTTGTGGGCGGAGCCTTCAAACATTGTTAAGAGGGCTGCAGGACTGATTACCGATCTTGTGGGAAGTTTCCTGAAATTATCTGGGCGCTGAAGAAGGCAACACTTTGCCGAAATGCATTCGCCACATCTGTGTAAATAAAGAAGCTTCCTTGAATGTCCCCTGGTGTAGCCTCTGCTCGTTCGTGAGAAGGAGTTGGATGTGATGTTATCTGCGACAGCCAGAATCGCAGTTCAGAGGCCCCGCTCTATCAAGTTGGCCCAGACTTCACTGGCTCTGCTTCGGCGGTTTTCTTTGTACTCCAAGGTATTGGAACAGACTGGGCCCGCCACGAGACTCGGGGAGAAGAAGGGTGGTTGTGAGGCTACTGAGCCACATGCTGGGCGGCATGTATTTTATTGCTGCCCCCGCCTAACATTATCCTGAGCATCGGGGCTGGAGCGGTGCGGGGACACAGGGACGCACTTTGTTTCACTCACAGCAGGACAATTGAACTTTGTGCAATATCGGATTCCTGCTTTCCGCCCGACCATCGGGTGAAATATTTGATCCACACATACCTACCTGGAACCCGACTGCTGCATTCTGGGTGTTGCAGTACACGACCACTTCTTGAACTGCAACAGGTGGGCTGTTATCTTTGTGGGCGGAGCCTTCAAACATTGTTAAGAGGGCTGCAGGACAGATTACCGATCTTGTGGGAAGCTTCCTGAAATTATCTGGGCGCTGAAGAAGGCAACACTTTGCCGAAATGCATTCGCCACATCTGTGTAAATAAAGAAGCTTCCTTGAATGTCCCCTGGTGTGGCCTCTGCTCGTTCGTGAGAAGGAGTTGGATGTGATGTTATCTGCGACAGCCAGAATCGCAGTTCAGAGGCCCCCGCTCCATCAAGTTGGCCCAGACTTCACTGGCTCTGCTTCAGCGGTTTTCTTTGTACTCCAAGGTATTGGAACAGACTGGGCCCGCCACGAGACTCGGGGAGAAGAAGGGTGGTTGTGAGGCTACTGAGCCACATGCTGGGCCCGCCTAACATTATCCTGAGCATCGGGGCTGGAGCGGTGCGGGGACCCAGGGACGCACTTTGTTTCACTCACAGCAGGACAATTGAACTTTGTGCAATATCGGATTCCTGCTTTCCGCCCGACCATCGGGTGAAATATTTGATCCACACATACCTACCTGGAACCCGACTGCTGCATTCTGGGTGTTGCAGTACACGACCACTTCTTGAACTGCAACAGGTGGGCTGTTATCTTTGTGGGCGGAGCCTTCAAACATTGTTAAGAGGGCTGCAGGACTGATTACCGATCTTGTGGGAAGTTTCCTGAAATTATCTGGGCGCTGAAGAAGGCAACACTTTGCCGAAATGCATTCACCACATCTGTGTAAATAAAGAAGCTTCCTTGAATGTCCCCTGGTGTGGCCTCTGCTCGTTCGTGAGAAGGAGTTGGATGTGATGTTATCTGCGACAGCCAGAATCGCAGTTCAGAGGCCCCCACTCTATCAAGTTGGCCCAGACTTCACTGGCTCTGCTTCGGCGGTTTTCTTTGTACTCCAAGGTATTGGAACAGACTGGGCCCGCCACGAGACTCGGGGAGAAGAAGGGTGGTTGTGAGGCTACTGAGCCACATGCTGGGCGGCATGTATTTTATTGCTGCCCCCGCCTAACATTATCCTGAGCATCGGGGCTGGAGCGGTGCGGGGACCCAGGGACGCACTTTGTTTCACTCACAGCAGGACAATTGAACTTTGTGCAATATCGGATTCCTGCTTTCCGCCCGACCATCGGGTGAAATATTTGATCCACACATACCTACCTGGAACCCGACTGCTGCATTCTGGGTGTTGCAGTACATGACCACTTCTTGAACTGCAACAGGTGGGCTGTTATCTTTGTGGGCGGAGCCTTCAAACATTGTTAAGAGGGCTGCAGGACTGATTACCGATCTTGTGGGAAGTTTCCTGAAATTATCTGGGCGCTGAAGAAGGCAACACTTTGCTGAAATGCATTCGCCACATCTGTGTAAATAAAGAAGCTTCCTTGAATGTCCCCTGGTGTGGCCTCTGCTCGTTCGTGAGAAGGAGTTGGATGTGATGTTATCTGCGACAGCCAGAATCGCAGTTCAGAGGCCCCCGCTCCATCAAGTTGGCCCAGACTTCACTGGCTCTGCTTCGGCGGTTTTCTTTGTACTCCAAGGTATTGGAACAGACTGGGCCCGCCACGAGATTCGGGGAGAAGAAGGGTGGTTGTGAGGCTACTGAGCCACATGCTGGGCGGCATGTATTTTATTGCTGCCCCCGCCTAACATTATCCTGAGCATCGGGGCTGGAGCGGTGCGGGGACCCAGGGACGCACTTTGTTTCACTCACAGCAGGACAATTGAACTTTGTGCAATATCGGATTCCTGCTTTCCGCCCGACCATCGGGTGAAATATTTGATCCACACATACCTACCTGGAACCCGACTGCTGCATTCTGGGTGTTGCAGTACACGACCACTTCTTGAACTGCAACAGGTGGGCTGTTATCTTTGTGGGCGGAGCCTTCAAACATTGTTAAGAGGGCTGCAGGACTCATTACCGATCTTGTGGGAAGTTTCCTGAAATTATCTGGGCGCTGAAGAAGGCAACACTTTGCCGAAATGCATTCGCCACATCTGTGTAAATAAAGAAGCTTCCTTGAATGTCCCCTGGTGTAGCCTCTGCTCGTTCGTGAGAAGGAGTTGGATGTGATGTTATCTGCGACAGCCAGAATCGCAGTTCAGAGGCCCCCGCTCTATCAAGTTGGCCCAGACTTCACTGGCTCTGCTTCGGCGGTTTTCTTTGTACTCCAAGGTATTGGAACAGACTGGGCCCGCCACGAGACTCGGGGAGAAGAAGGGTGGTTGTGAGGCTACTGAGCCACATGCTGGGCGGCATGTATTTTATTGCTGCCCCCGCCTAACATTATCCTGAGCATCGGGGATGGAGCGGTGCGGGGACACAGGGACGCACTTTGTTTCACTCACAGCAGGACAATTGAACTTTGTGCAATATCGGATTCCTGCTTTCCGCCCGACCATCGGGTGAAATATTTGATCCACACATACCTACCTGGAACCCGACTGCTGCATTCTGGGTGTTGCAGTACACGACCACTTCTTGAACTGCAACAGGTGGGCTGTTATCTTTGTGGGCGGAGCCTTCAAACATTGTTAAGAGGGCTGCAGGACAGATTACCGATCTTGTGGGAAGCTTCCTGAAATTATCTGGGCGCTGAAGAAGGCAACACTTTGCCGAAATGCATTCGCCACATCTGTGTAAATAAAGAAGCTTCCTTGAATGTCCCCTGGTGTGGCCTCTGCTCGTTCGTGAGAAGGAGTTGGATGTGATGTTATCTGCGACAGCCAGAATCGCAGTTCAGAGGCCCCCGCTCCATCAAGTTGGCCCAGACTTCACTGGCTCTGCTTCAGCGGTTTTCTTTGTACTCCAAGGTATTGGAACAGACTGGGCCCGCCACGAGACTCGGGGAGAAGAAGGGTGGTTGTGAGGCTACTGAGCCACATGCTGGGCCCGCCTAACATTATCCTGAGCATCGGGGCTGGAGCGGTGCGGGGACCCAGGGACGCACTTTGTTTCACTCACAGCAGGACAATTGAACTTTGTGCAATATCGGATTCCTGCTTTCCGCCCGACCATCGGGTGAAATATTTGATCCACACATACCTACCTGGAACCCGACTGCTGCATTCTGGGTGTTGCAGTACACGACCACTTCTTGAACTGCAACAGGTGGGCTGTTATCTTTGTGGGCGGAGCCTTCAAACATTGTTAAGAGGGCTGCAGGACTGATTACCGATCTTGTGGGAAGTTTCCTGAAATTATCTGGGCGCTGAAGAAGGCAACACTTTGCCGAAATGCATTCGCCACATCTGTGTAAATAAAGAAGCTTCCTTGAATGTCCCCTGGTGTGGCCTCTGCTCGTTCGTGAGAAGGAGTTGGATGTGATGTTATCTGCGACAGCCAGAATCGCAGTTCAGAGGCCCCCGCTCCATCAAGTTGGCCCAGACTTCACTGGCTCTGCTTCGGCGGTTTTCTTTGTACTCCAAGGTATTGGAACAGACTGGGCCCGCCACGAGACTCGGGGAGAAGAAGGGTGGTTGTGAGGCTACTGAGCCACATGCTGGGCGGCATGTATTTTATTGCTGCCCCGCCTAACATTATCCTGAGCATCGGGGCTGGAGCGGTGCGGGGACCCAGGGACGCACTTTGTTTCACTCACAGCAGGACAATTGAACTTTGTGCAATATCGGATTCCTGCTTTCCGCCCGACCATCGGGTGAAATATTTGATCCACACATACCTACCTGGAACCCGACTGCTGCATTCTGGGTGTTGCAGTACATGACCACTTCTTGAACTGCAACAGGTGGGCTGTTATCTTTGTGGGCGGAGCCTTCAAACATTGTTAAGAGGGCTGCAGGACTGATTACCGATCTTGTGGGAAGTTTCCTGAAATTATCTGGGCGCTGAAGAAGGCAACACTTTGCCGAAATGCATTCACCACATCTGTGTAAATAAAGAAGCTTCCTTGAATGTCCCCTGGTGTGGCCTCTGCTCGTTCGTGAGAAGGAGTTGGATGTGATGTTATCTGCGACAGCCAGAATCGCAGTTCAGAGGCCCCCACTCTATCAAGTTGGCCCAGACTTCACTGGCTCTGCTTCGGCGGTTTTCTTTGTACTCCAAGGTATTGGAACAGACTGGGCCCGCCACGAGACTCGGGGAGAAGAAGGGTGGTTGTGAGGCTACTGAGCCACATGCTGGGCGGCATGTATTTTATTGCTGCCCCCGTCTGACATTATCCTGAGCATCGGGGCTGGAGCGGTGCGGGGACCCAGGGACGCACTTTGTTTCACTCACAGCAGGACAATTGAACTTTGTGCAATATCGGATTCCTGCTTTCCGCCCGACCATCGGGTGAAATATTTGATCCACACATACCTACCTGGAACCCGACTGCTGCATTCTGGGTGTTGCAGTACATGACCACTTCTTGAACTGCAACAGGTGGGCTGTTATCTTTGTGGGCGGAGCCTTCAAACATTGTTAAGAGGGCTGCAGGACTGATTACCGATCTTGTGGGAAGTTTCCTGAAATTATCTGGGCGCTGAAGAAGGCAACACTTTGCTGAAATGCATTCGCCACATCTGTGTAAATAAAGAAGCTTCCTTGAATGTCCCCTGGTGTGGCCTCTGCTCGTTCGTGAGAAGGAGTTGGATGTGATGTTATCTGCGACAGCCAGAATCGCAGTTCAGAGGCCCCCGCTCCATCAAGTTGGCCCAGACTTCACTGGCTCTGCTTCGGCGGTTTTCTTTGTACTCCAAGGTATTGGAACAGACTGGGCCCGCCACGAGATTCGGGGAGAAGAAGGGTGGTTGTGAGGCTACTGAGCCACATGCTGGGCGGCATGTATTTTATTGCTGCCCCCGCCTAACATTATCCTGAGCATCGGGGCTGGAGCGGTGCGGGGACCCAGGGACGCACTTTGTTTCACTCACAGCAGGACAATTGAACTTTGTGCAATATCGGATTCCTGCTTTCCGCCCGACCATCGGGTGAAATATTTGATCCACACATACCTACCTCGAACCCGACTGCTGCATTCTGGGTGTTGCAGTACACGACCACTTCTTGAACTGCAACAGGTGGGCTGTTATCTTTGTGGGCGGAGCCTTCAAACATTGTTAAGAGGGCTGCAGGACTGATTACCGATCTTGTGGGAAGTTTCCTGAAATTATCTGGGCGCTGAAGAAGGCAACACTTTGTCGAAATGCATTCGCCACATCTGTGTAAATAAAGAAGCTTCCTTGAATGTCCCCTGGTGTGGCCTCTGCTCGTTCGTGAGAAGGAGTTGGATGTGATGTTATCTGCGACAGCCAGAATCGCAGTTCAGAGGCCCCCGCTCCATCAAGTTGGCCCAGACTTCACTGGCTCTGCTTCGGCAGTTTTCTTTGTACTCCAAGGTATTGGAACAGACTGGGCCCGCCACGAGACTCGGGGAGAAGAAGGGTGGTTGTGAGGCTACTGAGCCACATGCTGGGCGGCATGTATTTTATTGCTGCCCCCGCCTAACATTATCCTGAGCATCGGGGCTGGAGCGGTGCGGGGACCCAGGGACGCACTTTGTTTCACTCACAGCAGGACAATTGAACTTTGTGCAATATTGGATTCCTGCTTTCCGCCCGACCATCGGGTGAAATATTTGATCCGCACATACCTACCTGGAACCCGACTGCTGCATTCTGGGTGTTGCAGTACACAACCACTTCTTGAACTGCAACAGGTGGGCTGTTATCTTTGTGGGCGGAGCCTTCAAACATTGTTAAGAGGGCTGCAGGACTGATTACCGATCTTGTGGGAAGCTTCCTGAAATTATCTGGGCGCTGAAGAAGGCAACACTTTGCCGAAATGCATTCGCCACATCTGTGTAAATAAAGAAGCTTCCTTGAATGTCCCCTGGTGTGGCCTCTGCTCATTCGTGAGAAGGAGTTGGATGTGATGTTATCTGCGACAGCCAGAATCGCAGTTCAGAGGCCCCCGCTCCATCAAGTTGGCCCAGACTTCACTGGCTCTGCTTCGGCGGTTTTCTTTGTACTCCAAGGTATTGGAACAGACTGGGCCCGCCACGAGACTCGGGGAGAAGAAGGGTGGTTGTGAGGCTACTGAGCCACATGCTGGGCCCGCCTAACATTATCCTGAGCATCGGGGCTGGAGCGGTGCGGGGACCCAGGGACGCACTTTGTTTCACTCACAGCAGGACAATTGAACTTTGTGCAATATCAGATTCCTGCTTTCCGCCCGACCATCGGGTGAAATATTTGATCCACACATACCTACCTGGAACCCGACTGCTGCATTCTGGGTGTTGCAGTACACGACCACTTCTTGAACTGCAACAGGTGGGCTGTTATCTTTGTGGGCGGAGCCTTCAAACATTGTTAAGAGGGCTGCAGGACTGATTACCGATCTTGTGGGAAGTTTCCTGAAATTATCTGGGCGCTGAAGAAGGCAACACTTTGCCGAAATGCATTCGCCACATCTGTGTAAATAAAGAAGCTTTCTTGAATGTCCCCTGGTGTGGCCTCTGCTCGTTCGTGAGAAGGAGTTGGATGTGATGTTATCTGCGACAGCCAGAATCGCAGTTCAGAGGCCCCCGCTCCATCAAGTTGGCCCAGACTTCACTGGCTCTGCTTCGGCGGTTTTCTTTGTACTCCAAGGTATTGGAACAGACTGGGCCCGCCACGAGACTCGGGGAGAAGAAGGGTGGTTGTGAGGCTACTGAGCCACATGCTGGGCGGCATGTATTTTATTGCTGCCCCCGCCTAACATTATCCTGAGCATCGGGGCTGGAGCGGTGCGGGGACCCAGGGACGCACTTTGTTTCACTCACAGCAGGACAATTGAACTTTGTGCAATATCGGATTCCTGCTTTCCGCCCGACCATCGGGTGAAATATTTGATCCACACATACCTACCTGGAACCCGACTGCTGCATTCTGGGTGTTGCAGTACACAACCACTTCTTGAACTGCAACAGGTGGGCTGTTATCTTTGTGGGCGGAGCCTTCAAACATTGTTAAGAGGGCTGCAGGACTGATTACCGATCTTGTGGGAAGTTTCCTGAAATTATCTGGGCACTGAAGAAGGCAACACTTTGCCGAAATGCATTCGCCACATCTGTGTAAATAAAGAAGCTTCCTTGAATGTCCCCTGGTGTGGCCTCTGCTCGTTCGTGAGAAGGAGTTGGATGTGATGTTATCTGCGACAGCCAGAATCGCAGTTCAGAGGCCCCCGCTCCATCAAGTTGGCCCAGACTTCACTGGCTCTGCTTCGGCGGTTTTCTTTGTACTCCAAGGTATTGGAACAGACTGGGCCCGCCACGAGACTCGGGGAGAAGAAGGGTGGTTGTGAGGCTACTGAGCCACATGCTGGGCGGCATGTATTTTATTGCTGCCCCCGCCTAACATTATCCTGAGCATCGGGGCTGGAGCGGTGCGGGGACCCAGGGACGCACTTTGTTTCACTCACAGCAGGACAATTGAACTTTGTGCAATATCGGATTCCTGCTTTCCGCCCGACCATCGGGTAAAATATTTGATCCACACATACCTACCTGGAACCCGACTGCTGCATTCTGGGTGTTGCAGTACACAACCACTTCTTGAACTGCAACAGGTGGGCTGTTATCTTTGTGGGCGGAGCCTTCAAACATTGTTAAGAGGGCTGCAGGACTGATTACCGATCTTGTGGGAAGTTTCCTGAAATTATCTGGGCACTGAAGAAGGCAACACTTTGCCGAAATGCATTCGCCACATCTGTGTAAATAAAGAAGCTTCCTTGAATGTCCCCTGGTGTGGCCTCTGCTCGTTCGTGAGAAGGAGTTGGATGTGATGTTATCTGCGACAGCCAGAATCGCAGTTCAGAGGCCCCCGCTCTATCAAGTTGGCCCAGACTTCACTGGCTCTGCTTCGGCGGTTTTCTTTGTACTCCAAGGTATTGGAACAGACTGGGCCCGCCACGAGACTCGGGGAGAAGAAGGGTGGTTGTGAGGCTACTGAGCCACATGCTGGGCGGCATGTATTTTATTGCTGCCCCCATCGGGGCTGGAGCGGTGCGGGGACCCAGGGACGCACTTTGTTTCACTCACAGCAGGACAATTGAACTTTGTGCAATATCGGATTCCTGCTTTCCGCCCGACCATCGGGTGAAATATTTGATCCACACATACCTACCTGGAACCCGACTGCTGCATTCTGGGTGTTGCAGTACACAACCACTTCTTGAACTGCAACAGGTGGGCTGTTATCTTTGTGGGCGGAGCCTTCAAACATTGTTAAGAGGGCTGCAGGACTGATTACCGATCTTGTGGGAAGTTTCCTGAAATTATCTGGGCACTGAAGAAGGCAACACTTTGCCGAAATGCATTCGCCACATCTGTGTAAATAAAGAAGCTTCCTTGAATGTCCCCTGGTGTGGCCTCTGCTCGTTCGTGAGAAGGAGTTGGATGTGATGTTATCTGCGACAGCCAGAATCGCAGTTCAGAGGCCCCCGCTCTATCAAGTTGGCCCAGACTTCACTGGCTCTGCTTCGGCGGTTTTCTTTGTACTCCAAGGTATTGGAACAGACTGGGCCCGCCACGAGACTCGGGGAGAAGAAGGGTGGTTGTGAGGCTACTGAGCCACATGCTGGGCGGCATGTATTTATTGCTGCCCCCGCCTAACATTATCCTGAGCATCGGGGCTGGAGCGGTGCGGGGACCCAGGGACGCACTTTGTTTCACTCACAGCAGGACAATTGAACTTTGTGCAATATCGGATTCCTGCTTTCCGCCCGACCATCGGGTGAAATATTTGATCCACACATACCTACCTGGAACCCGACTGCTGCATTCTGGGTGTTGCAGTACACAACCACTTCTTGAACTGCAACAGGTGGGCTGTTATCTTTGTGGGCGGAGCCTTCAAACATTGTTAAGAGGGCTGCAGGACTGATTACCGATCTTGTGGGAAGTTTCCTGAAATTATCTGAGCACTGAAGAAGGCAACACTTTGCCGAAATGCATTCGCCACATCTGTGTAAATAAAGAAGCTTCCTTGAATGTCCCCTGGTGTGGCCTCTGCTCGTTCGTGAGAAGGAGTTGGATGTGATGTTATCTGCGACAGCCAGAATCGCAGTTCAGAGGCCCCCGCTCTATCAAGTTGGCCCAGACTTCACTGGCTCTGCTTCGGCGGTTTTCTTTGTACTCCAAGGTATTGGAACAGACTGGGCCCGCCACGAGACTCGGGGAGAAGAAGGGTGGTTGTGAGGCTACTGAGCCACATGCTGGGCGGCATGTATTTTATTGCTGCCCCCGCCTAACATTATCCTGAGCATCGGGGCTGGAGCGGTGCGGGGACCCAGGGACGCACTTTGTTTCACTCACAGCAGGACAATTGAACTTTGTGCAATATCGGATTCCTGCTTTCCGCCCGACCATCGGGTGAAATATTTGATCCACACATACCTACCTGGAACCCGACCGCTGCATTCTGGGTGTTGCAGTACACAACCACTTCTTGAACTGCAACAGGTGGGCTGTTATCTTTGTGGGCGGAGCCTTCAAACATTGTTAAGAGGGCTGCAGGACTGATTACCGATCTTGTGGGAAGTTTCCTGAAATTATCTGGGCACTGAAGAAGGCAACACTTTGCCGAAATGCATTCGCCACATCTGTGTAAATAAAGAAGCTTCCTTGAATGTCCCTTGGTGTGGCCTCTGCTCGTTCGTGAGAAGGAGTTGGATGTGATGTTATCTGCGACAGCCAGAATCGCAGTTCAGAGGCCCCCGCTCTATCAAGTTGGCCCAGACTTCACTGGCTCTGCTTCGGCGGTTTTCTTTGTACTCCAAGGTATTGGAACAGACTGGGCCCGCCACGAGACTCGGGGAGAAGAAGGGTGGTTGTGAGGCTACTGAGCCACATGCTGGGCGGCATGTATTTTATTGCTGCCCCCGCCTAACATTATCCTGAGCATCGGGGCTGGAGCGGTGCGGGGACCCAGGGAAGCACTTTGTTTCACTCACAGCAGGACAATTGAACGTTGTGCAATATCGGATTCCTGCTTTCCGCCCGACCATCGGGTGAAATATTTGATCCACACATACCTACCTGGAACCCGACTGCTGCATTCTGGGTGTTGCAGTACACGACCACTTCTTGAACTGCAACAGGTGGGCTGTTATCTTTGTGGGCGGAGCCTTCAAACATTGTTAAGAGGGCTGCAGGACTGATTACCGATCTTGTGGGAAGTTTCCTGAAATTATCTGGGCGCTGAAGAAGGCAACACTTTGTCGAAATGCATTCGCACATCTGTGTAAATAAAGAAGCTTCCTTGAATGTCCCCTGGTGTGGCCTCTGCTCGTTCGTGAGAAGGAGTTGGATGTGATGTTATCTGCGACAGCCAGAATCGCAGTTCAGAGGCCCCCGCTCCATCAAGTTGGCCCAGACTTCACTGGCTCTACTTCGGCGGTTTTCTTTGTACTCCAAGGTATTGGAACAGACTGGACCCGCCACGAGACTCGGGGAGAAGAAGGGTGGTTGTGAGGCTACTGAGCCACATGCTGGGCGGCATGTATTTTATTGCTGCCCCCGCCTAACATTATCCTGAGCATCGGGGCTGGAGCGGTGCGGGGACCCAGGGACGCACTTGTTTCACTCACAGCAGGACAATTGAAGTTTGTGCAATATCGGATTCCTGCTTTCCGCCCGACCATCGGGTGAAATATTTGATCCACACATACCTACCTGGAACCCGACTGCTGCATTCTGGGTGTTGCAGTACACGACCACTTCTTGAACTGCAACAGGTGGGCTGTTATCTTTGTGGGCGGAGCCTTCAAACATTGTTAAGAGGGCTGCAGGACTGATTACTGATCTTGTGGGAAGTTTCCTCAAATTATCTGGGCGCTGAAGAAGGCAACACTTTGCCGAAATGCATTCGCCACATCTGTGTAAATAAAGAAGCTTCCTTGAATGTCCCCTGGTGTGGCCTCTGCTCGTTCGTGAGAAGGAGTTGGATGTGATGTTATCTGCGACAGCCAGAATCGCAGTTCAGAGGCCCCCGCTCCATCAAGTTGGCCCAGACTTCACTGGCTCTGCTTCGGCGGTTTTCTTTGTACTCCAAGGTATTGGAACAGACTGGGCCCGCCACGAGACTCGGGGAGAAGAAGGGTGGTTGTGAGGTTACTGAGCCACATGCTGGGCGGCATGTATTTTATTGCTGCCCCCGCCTAACATTATCCTGAGCATCGGGGCTGGAGCGGTGCGGGGACCCAGGGACGCACTTTGTTTCACTCACAGCAGGACAATTGAACTTTGTGCAATATCGGATTCCTGCTTTCCGCCCGACCATCGGGTGAAATATTTGATCCACACATACCTACCTGGAACCCGACTGCTGCATTCTGGGTGTTGCAGTACACGACCACTTCTTGAACTGCAACAGGTGGGCTGTTATCTTTGTGGGCGGAGCCTTCAAACATTGTTAAGAGGGCTGCAGGACTGATTACCGATCTTGTGGGAAGTTTCCTGAAATTATCTGGGCGCTGAAGAAGGCAACACTTTGTCGAAATGCATTCGCCACATCTGTGTAAATAAAGAAGCTTCCTTGAATGTCCCCTGGTGTGGCCTCTGCTCGTTCGTGAGAAGGAGTTGGATGTGATGTTATCTGCGACAGCCAGAATCGCAGTTCAGAGGCCCCCGCTCTATCAAGTTGGCCCAGACTTCACTGGCTCTGCTTCGGCGGTTTTCTTTGTACTCCAAGGTATTGGAACAGACTGGGCCCGCCACGAGACTCGGGGAGAAGAAGGGTGGTTGTGAGGCTACTGAGCCACATGCTGGGCGGCATGTATTTTATTGCTGCCCCCGCCTAACAGTATCCTGAGCATCGGGGCTGGAGCGGTGCGGGGACAAAGGGACGCACTTTGTTTCACTCACAGCAGGACAATTGAACTTTGTGCAATATCGGATTCCTGCTTTCCGCCCGACCATCGGGTGAAATATTTGATCCACACATACCTACCTGGAACCCGACTGCTGCATTCTGGGTGTTGCAGTACACGACCACTTCTTGAACTGCAACAGGTGGGCTGTTATCTTTGTGGGCGGAGCCTTCAAACATTGTTAAGAGGGCTGCAGGACTGATTACCGATCTTGTGGGAAGCTTCCTGAAATTATCTGGGCGCTGAAGAAGGCAACACTTTGCCGAAATGCATTCGCCACATCTGTGTAAATAAAGAAGCTTCCTTGAATGTCCCCTGGTGTGGCCTCTGCTCGTTCGTGAGAAGGAGTTGGATGTGATGTTATCTGCGACAGCCAGAATCGCAGTTCAGAGGCCCCCGCTCCATCAAGTTGGCCCAGACTTCACTGGCTCTGCTTCAGCGGTTTTCTTTGTACTCCAAGGTATTGGAACAGACTGGGCCCGCCACGAGACTCAGGGAGAAGAAGGGTGGTTGTGAGGCTACTGAGCCACATGCTGGGCCCGCCTAACATTATCCTGAGCATCAGGGCTGGAGCGGTGCGGGGACCCAGGGACGCACTTTGTTTCACTCACAGCAGGACAATTGAACTTTGTGCAATATCGGATTCCTGCTTTCCGCCCGACCATCGGGTGAAATATTTGATCCACACATACCTACCTGGAACCCGACTGCTGCATTCTGGGTGTTGCAGTACACGACCACTTCTTGAACTGCAACAGGTGGGCTGTTATCTTTGTGGGCGGAGCCTTCAAACATTGTTAAGAGGGCTGCAGGACTGATTACCGATCTTGTGGGAAGTTTCCTGAAATTATCTGGGCGCTGAAGAAGGCAACACTTTGCCGAAATGCATTCGCCACATCTGTGTAAATAAAGAAGCTTTCTTGAATGTCCCCTGGTGTGGCCTCTGCTCGTTCGTGAGAAGGAGTTGGATGTGATGTTATCTGCGACAGCCAGAATCGCAGTTCAGAGGCCCCCGCTCCATCAAGTTGGCCCAGACTTCACTGGCTCTGCTTCGGCGGTTTTCTTTGTACTCCAAGGTATTGGAACAGACTGGGCCCGCCACGAGACTCGGGGAGAAGAAGGGTGGTTGTGAGGCTACTGAGCCACATGCTGGGCGGCATGTATTTTATTGCTGCCCCGCCTAACATTATCCAGAGCATCGGGGCTGGAGCGGTGCGGGGACCCAGGGACGCACTTTGTTTCACTCACAGCAGGACAATTGAACTTTGTGCAATATCGGATTCCTGCTTTCCGCCCGACCATCGGGTGAAATATTTGATCCACACATACCTACCTGGAACCCGACTGCTGCATTCTGGGGGTTGCAGTACACGACCACTTCTTGAACTGCAACAGGTGGGCTGTTATCTTTGTGGGCGGAGCCTTCAAACATTGTTAAGAGGGCTGCAGGACTGATTACCGATCTTGTGGGAAGTTTCCTGAAATTATCTGGGCGCTGAAGAAGGCAACACTTTGCCGAAATGCATTCGCCACATCTGTGTAAATAAAGAAGCTTCCTTGAATGTCCCCTGGTGTGGCCTCTGCTCGTTCGTGAGAAGGAGTTGGATGTGATGTTATCTGCGACAGCCAGAATCGCAGTTCAGAGGCCCCCGCTCTATCAAGTTGGCCCAGACTTCACTGGCTCTGCTTCGGCGGTTTTCTTTGTACTCCAAGGTATTGGAACAGACTGGGCCCGCCACGAGACTCGGGGAGAAGAAGGGTGGTTGTGAGGCTACTGAGCCACATGCTGGGCGGCATGTATTTTATTGCTGCCCCCGCCTAACATTATCCTGAGCATCGGGGCTGGAGCGGTGCGGGGACCCAGGGACGCACTTTGTTTCACTCACAGCAGGACAATTGAACTTTGTGCAATATCAGATTCCTGCTTTCCGCCCGACCATCGGGTGAAATATTTGATCCACACATACCTATCTGGAACCCGACTGCTGCATTCTGGGTGTTGCAGTACACGACCACTTCTTGAACTGCAACAGGTGGGCTGTTATCTTTGTGGGCGGAGCCTTCAAACATTGTTAAGAGGGCTGCAGGACTGATTACCGATCTTGTGGGAAGTTTCCTGAAATTATCTGGGCGCTGAAGAAGGCAACACTTTGCCGAAATGCATTCGCCACATCTGTGTAAATAAAGAAGCTTTCTTGAATGTCCCCTGGTGTGGCCTCTGCTCGTTCGTGAGAAGGAGTTGGATGTGATGTTATCTGCGACAGCCAGAATCGCAGTTCAGAGGCCCCCGCTCCATCAAGTTGGCCCAGACTTCACTGGCTCTGCTTCGGGGGTTTTCTTTGTACTCCAAGGTATTGGAACAGACTGGGCCCGCCACGAGACTCGGGGAGAAGAAGGGTGGTTGTGAGGCTACTGAGCCACATGCTGGGCGGCATGTATTTTATTGCTGCCCCCGCCTAACATTATCCTGAGCATCGGGGCTGGAGCGGTGCGGGGACAAAGGGACGCACTTTGTTTCACTCACAGCAGGACAATTGAACTTTGTGCAATATCGGATTCCTGCTTTCCGCCCGACCATCGGGTGAAATATTTGATCCACACATACCTACCTGGAACCCGACTGCTGCATTCTGGGTGTTGCAGTACACGACCACTTCTTGAACTGCAACAGGTGGGCTGTTATCTTTGTGGGCGGAGCCTTCAAACATTGTTAAGAGGGCTGCAGGACTGATTACCGATCTTGTGGGAAGCTTCCTGAAATTATCTGGGCGCTGAAGAAGGCAACACTTTGCCGAAATGCATTCGCCACATCTGTGTAAATAAAGAAGCTTCCTTGAATGTCCCCTGGTGTGGCCTCTGCTCGTTCGTGAGAAGGAGTTGGATGTGATGTTATCTGCGACAGCCAGAATCGCAGTTCAGAGGCCCCCGCTCCATCAAGTTGGCCCAGACTTCACTGGCTCTGCTTCAGCGGTTTTCTTTGTACTCCAAGGTATTGGAACAGACTGGGCCCGCCACGAGACTCGGGGAGAAGAAGGGTGGTTGTGAGGCTACTGAGCCACATGCTGGGCCCGCCTAACATTATCCTGAGCATCGGGGCTGGAGCGGTGCGGGGACCCAGGGACGCACTTTGTTTCACTCACAGCAGGACAATTGAACTTTGTGCAATATCGGATTCCTGCTTTCCGCCCGACCATCGGGTGAAATATTTGATCCACACATACCTACCTGGAACCCGACTGCTGCATTCTGGGTGTTGCAGTACACGACCACTTCTTGAACTGCAACAGGTGGGCTGTTATCTTTGTGGGCGGAGCCTTCAAACATTGTTAAGAGGGCTGCAGGACTGATTACCGATCTTGTGGGAAGTTTCCTGAAATTATCTGGGCGCTGAAGAAGGCAACACTTTGCCGAAATGCATTCGCCACATCTGTGTAAATAAAGAAGCTTCCTTGAATGTCCCCTGGTGTGGCCTCTGCTCGTTCGTGAGAAGGAGTTGGATGTGATGTTATCTGCGACAGCCAGAATCGCAGTTCAGAGGCCCCCGCTCCATCAAGTTGGCCCAGACTTCACTGGCTCTGCTTCGGCGGTTTTCTTTGTACTCCAAGGTATTGGAACAGACTGGGCCCGCCACGAGACTCGGGGAGAAGAAGGGTGGTTGTGAGGCTACTGAGCCACATGCTGGGCGGCATGTATTTTATTGCTGCCCCGCCTAACATTATCCAGAGCATCGGGGCTGGAGCGGTGCGGGGACCCAGGGACGCACTTTGTTTCACTCACAGCAGGACAATTGAACTTTGTGCAATATCGGATTCCTGCTTTCCGCCCGACCATCGGGTGAAATATTTGATCCACACATACCTACCTGGAACCCGACTGCTGCATTCTGGGGGTTGCAGTACACGACCACTTCTTGAACTGCAACAGGTGGGCTGTTATCTTTGTGGGCGGAGCCTTCAAACATTGTTAAGAGGGCTGCAGGACTGATTACCGATCTTGTGGGAAGTTTCCTGAAATTATCTGGGCGCTGAAGAAGGCAACACTTTGCCGAAATGCATTCGCCACATCTGTGTAAATAAAGAAGCTTCCTTGAATGTCCCCTGGTGTGGCCTCTGCTCGTTCGTGAGAAGGAGTTGGATGTGATGTTATCTGCGACAGCCAGAATCGCAGTTCAGAGGCCCCCGCTCTATCAAGTTGGCCCAGACTTCACTGGCTCTGCTTCGGCGGTTTTCTTTGTACTCCAAGGTATTGGAACAGACTGGGCCCGCCACGAGACTCGGGGAGAAGAAGGGTGGTTGTGAGGCTACTGAGCCACATGCTGGGCGGCATGTATTTTATTGCTGCCCCCGCCTAACATTATCCTGAGCATCGGGGCTGGAGCGGTGCGGGGACCCAGGGACGCACTTTGTTTCACTCACAGCAGGACAATTGAACTTTGTGCAATATCAGATTCCTGCTTTCCGCCCGACCATCGGGTGAAATATTTGATCCACACATACCTACCTGGAACCCGACTGCTGCATTCTGGGTGTTGCAGTACACGACCACTTCTTGAACTGCAACAGGTGGGCTGTTATCTTTGTGGGCGGAGCCTTCAAACATTGTTAAGAGGGCTGCAGGACTGATTACCGATCTTGTGGGAAGTTTCCTGAAATTATCTGGGCGCTGAAGAAGGCAACACTTTGCCGAAATGCATTCGCCACATCTGTGTAAATAAAGAAGCTTTCTTGAATGTCCCCTGGTGTGGCCTCTGCTCGTTCGTGAGAAGGAGTTGGATGTGATGTTATCTGCGACAGCCAGAATCGCAGTTCAGAGGCCCCCGCTCCATCAAGTTGGCCCAGACTTCACTGGCTCTGCTTCGGGGGTTTTCTTTGTACTCCAAGGTATTGGAACAGACTGGGCCCGCCACGAGACTCGGGGAGAAGAAGGGTGGTTGTGAGGCTACTGAGCCACATGCTGGGCGGCATGTATTTTATTGCTGCCCCCGCCTAACATTATCCTGAGCATCGGGGCTGGAGCGGTGCGGGGACCCAGGGACGCACTTTGTTTCACTCACAGCAGGACAATTGAACTTTGTGCAATATTGGATTCCTGCTTTCCGCCCGACCATCGGGTGAAATATTTGATCCACACATACCTACCTGGAACACGACTGCTGCATTCTGGGTGTTGCAGTACACAACCACTTCTTGAACTGCAACAGGTGGGCTGTTATCTTTGTGGGCGGAGCCTTCAAACATTGTTAAGAGGGCTGCAGGACTGATTACCGATCTTGTGGGAAGCTTCCTGAAATTATCTGGGCGCTGAAGAAGGCAACACTTTGCCGAAATGCATTCGCCACATCTGTGTAAATAAAGAAGCTTCCTTGAATGTCCCCTGGTGTGGCCTATGCTCGTTCGTGAGAAGGAGTTAGATGTGATGTTATCTGCGACAGCCAGAATCGCAGTTCAGAGGCCCCCGCTCCATCAAGTTGGCCCAGACTTCACTGGCTCTGCTTCGGCGGTTTTCTTTGTACTCCAAGGTATGGGAACAGACTGGGCCCGCCACGAGACTCGGGGAGAAGAAGGGTGGTTGTGAGGCTACTGAGCTACATGCTGGGCCCGCCTAACATTATCCTGAGCATCGGGGCTGGAGCGGTGCGGGGACCCAGGGACGCACTTTGTTTCACTCACAGCAGGACAATTGAACTTTGTGCAATATCAGATTCCTGCTTTCCGCCCGACCATCGGGTGAAATATTTGATCCACACATACCTACCTGGAACCCGACTGCTGCATTCTGGGTGTTGCAGTACACGACCACTTCTTGAACTGCAACAGGTGGGCTGTTATCTTTGTGGGCGGAGCCTTCAAACATTGTTAAGAGGGCTGCAGGACTGATTACCGATCTTGTGGGAAGTTTCCTGAAATTATCTGGGCGCTGAAGAAGGCAACACTTTGCCGAAATGCATTCGCCACATCTGTGTAAATAAAGAAGCTTTCTTGAATGTCCCCTGGTGTGGCCTCTGCTCGTTCGTGAGAAGGAGTTGGATGTGATGTTATCTGCGACAGCCAGAATCGCAGTTCAGAGGCCCCCGCTCCATCAAGTTGGCCCAGACTTCACTGGCTCTGCTTCGGGGGTTTTCTTTGTACTCCAAGGTATTGGAACAGACTGGGTCCGCCACGAGACTCGGGGAGAAGAAGGGTGGTTGTGAGGCTACTGAGCCACATGCTGGGCGGCATGTATTTTATTGCTGCCCCGCCTAACATTATCCTGAGCATCGGGGCTGGAGCGGTGCGGGGACCCAGGGACGCACTTTGTTTCACTCACAGCAGGACAATTGAACTTTGTGCAATATTGGATTCCTGCTTTCCGCCCGACCATCGGGTGAAATATTTGATCCACACATACCTACCTGGAACCCGACTGCTGCATTCTGGGTGTTGCAGTACACAACCACTTCTTGAACTGCAACAGGTGGGCTGTTATCTTTGTGGGCGGAGCCTTCAAACATTGTTAAGAGGGCTGCAGGACTGATTACCGATCTTGTGGGAAGCTTCCTGAAATTATCTGGGCGCTGAAGAAGGCAACACTTTGCCGAAATGCATTCGCCACATCTGTGTAAATAAAGAAGCTTCCTTGAATGTCCCCTGGTGTGGCCTCTGCTCGTTCGTGAGAAGGAGTTGGATGTGATGTTATCTGCGACAGCCAGAATCGCAGTTCAGAGGCCCCCGCTCCATCAAGTTGGCCCAGACTTCACTGGCTCTGCTTCGGCGGTTTTCTTTGTACTCCAAGGTATTGGAACAGACTGGGCCCGCCACGAGACTCGGGGAGAAGAAGGGTGGTTGTGAGGCTACTGAGCTACATGCTGGGCCCGCCTAACATTATCCTGAGCATCGGGGCTGGAGCGGTGCGGGGACCCAGGGACGCACTTTGTTTCACTCACAGCAGGACAATTGAACTTTGTGCAATATCAGATTCCTGCTTTCCGCCCGACCATCGGGTGAAATATTTGATCCACACATACCTACCTGGAACCCGACTGCTGCATTCTGGGTGTTGCAGTACACGACCACTTCTTGAACTGCAACAGGTGGGCTGTTATCTTTGTGGGCGGAGCCTTCAAACATTGTTAAGAGGGCTGCAGGACTGATTACCGATCTTGTGGGAAGTTTCCTGAAATTATCTGGGGGCTGAAGAAGGCAACACTTTGCCGAAATGCATTCGCCACATCTGTGTAAATAAAGAAGCTTTCTTGAATGTCCCCTGGTGTGGCCTCTGCTCGTTCGTGAGAAGGAGTTGGATGTGATGTTATCTGCGACAGCCAGAATCGCAGTTCAGAGGCCCCCGCTCCATTAAGTTGGCCCAGACTTCACTGGCTCTGCTTCGGCGGTTTTCTTTGTACTCCAAGGTATTGGAACAGACTGGGCCCGCCACGAGACTCGGGGAGAAGAAGGGTGGTTGTGAGGCTACTGAGCCACATGCTGGGCGGCATGTATTTTATTGCTGCCCCCGCCTAACATTATCCTGAGCATCGGGGCTGGAGCGGTGCGGGGACCCAGGGACGCACTTTGTTTCACTCACAGCAGGACAATTGAACTTTGTGCAATATCAGATTCCTGCTTTCCGCCCGACCATCGGGTGAAATATTTGATCCACACATACCTACCTGGAACCCGACTGCTGCATTCTGGGTGTTGCAGTACACGACCACTTCTTGAACTGCAACAGGTGGGCTGTTATCTTTGTGGGCGGAGCCTTCAAACATTGTTAAGAGGGCTGCAGGACTGATTACCGATCTTGTGGGAAGTTTCCTGAAATTATCTGGGCGCTGAAGAAGGCAACACTTTGCCGAAATGCATTCGCCACATCTGTGTAAATAAAGAAGCTTTCTTGAATGTCCCCTGGTGTGGCCTCTGCTCGTTCGTGAGAAGGAGTTGGATGTGATGTTATCTGCGACAGCCAGAATCGCAGTTCAGAGGCCCCCGCTCCATCAAGTTGGCCCAGACTTCACTGGCTCTGCTTCGGGGGTTTTCTTTGTACTCCAAGGTATTGGAACAGACTGGGCCCGCCACGAGACTCGGGGAGAAGAAGGGTGGTTGTGAGGCTACTGAGCCACATGCTGGGCGGCATGTATTTTATTGCTGCCCCCGCCTAACATTATCCTGAGCATCGGGGCTGGAGCGGTGCGGGGACCCAGGGACGCACTTTGTTTCACTCACAGCAGGACAATTGAACTTTGTGCAATATTGGATTCCTGCTTTCCGCCCGACCATCGGGTGAAATATTTGATCCACACATACCTACCTGGAACCCGACTGCTGCATTCTGGGTGTTGCAGTACACAACCACTTCTTGAACTGCAACAGGTGGGCTGTTATCTTTGTGGGCGGAGCCTTCAAACATTGTTAAGAGGGCTGCAGGACTGATTACCGATCTTGTGGGAAGCTTCCTGAAATTATCTGGGCGCTGAAGAAGGCAACACTTTGCCGAAATGCATTCGCCACATCTGTGTAAATAAAGAAGCTTCCTTGAATGTCCCCTGGTGTGGCCTCTGCTCGTTCGTGAGAAGGAGTTGGATGTGATGTTATCTGCGACAGCCAGAATCGCAGTTCAGAGGCCCCCGCTCCATCAAGTTGGCCCAGACTTCACTGGCTCTGCTTCGGCGGTTTTCTTTGTACTCCAAGGTATTGGAACAGACTGGGCCCGCCACGAGACTCGGGGAGAAGAAGGGTGGTTGTGAGGCTACTGAGCTACATGCTGGGCCCGCCTAACATTATCCTGAGCATCGGGGCTGGAGCGGTGCGGGGACCCAGGGACGCACTTTGTTTCACTCACAGCAGGACAATTGAACTTTGTGCAATATCAGATTCCTGCTTTCCGCCCGACCATCGGGTGAAATATTTGATCCACACATACCTACCTGGAACCCGACTGCTGCATTCTGGGTGTTGCAGTACACGACCACTTCTTGAACTGCAACAGGTGGGCTGTTATCTTTGTGGGCGGAGCCTTCAAACATTGTTAAGAGGGCTGCAGGACTGATTACCGATCTTGTGGGAAGTTTCCTGAAATTATCTGGGCGCTGAAGAAGGCAACACTTTGCCGAAATGCATTCGCCACATCTGTGTAAATAAAGAAGCTTTCTTGAATGTCCCCTGGTGTGGCCTCTGCTCGTTCGTGAGAAGGAGTTGGATGTGATGTTATCTGCGACAGCCAGAATCGCAGTTCAGAGGCCCCCGCTCCATCAAGTTGGCCCAGACTTCACTGGCTCTGCTTCGGCGGTTTTCTTTGTACTCCAAGGTATTGGAACAGACTGGGCCCGCCACGAGACTCGGGGAGAAGAAGGGTGGTTGTGAGGCTACTGAGCCACATGCTGGGCGGCATGTATTTTATTGCTGCCCCGCCTAACATTATCCTGAGCATCGGGGCTGGAGCGGTGCGGGGACCCAGGGACGCACTTTGTTTCACTCACAGCAGGACAATTGAACTTTGTGCAATATCGGATTCCTGCTTTCCGCCCGACCATCGGGTGAAATATTTTATCCACACATACCTACCTGGAACCCGACTGCTGCATTCTGGGTGTTGCAGTACACAACCACTTCTTGAACTGCAACAGGTGGGCTGTTATCTTTGTGGGCGGAGCCTTCAAACATTGTTAAGATGGCTGCAGGACTGATTACCGATCTTGTGGGAAGTTTCCTAAAATTATCTGGGCACTGAAGAAGGCAACACTTTGCCGAAATGCATTCGCCACATCTGTGTAAATAAAGAAGCTTCCTTGAATGTCCCCTGGTGTGGCCTCTGCTCGTTCGTGAGAAGGAGTTGGATGTGATGTTATCTGCGACAGCCAGAATCGCAGTTCAGAGGCCCCCGCTCTATCAAGTTGGCCCAGACTTCACTGGCTCTGCTTCGGCGGTTTTCTTTGTACTCCAAGGTATTGGAACAGACTGGGCCCGCCACGAGACTCGGGGAGAAGAAGGGTGGTTGTGAGGCTACTGAGCCACATGCTGGGCGGCATGTATTTTATTGCTGCCCCCGCCTAACATTATCCTGAGCATCGGGGCTGGAGCGGTGCGGGGACCCAGGGACGCACTTTGTTTCACTCACAGCAGGACAATTGAACTTTGTGCAATATCGGATTCCTGCTTTCCGCCCGACCATCGGGTGAAATATTTGATCCACACATACCTACCTGGAACCCGACTGCTGCATTCTGGTTGTTGCAGTACACAACCACTTCTTGAACTGCAACAGGTGGGCTGTTATCTTTGTGGGCGGAGCCTTCAAACATTGTTAAGAGGGCTGCAGGACTGATTACCGATCTTGTGGGAAGTTTCCTGAAATTATCTCGGCACTGAAGAAGGCAACACTTTGCCGAAATGCATTCGCCACATCTGTGTAAATAAAGAAGCTTCCTTGAATGTCCCCTGGTGTGGCCTCTGCTCGTTCGTGAGAAGGAGTTGGATGTGATGTTATCTGCGACAGCCAGAATCTCAGTTCAGAGGCCCCCGCTCTATCAAGTTGGCCCAGACTTCACTGGCTCTGCTTCGGCGGTTTTCTTTGTACTCCAAGGTATTGGAACAGACTGGGCCCGCCACGAGACTCGGGGAGAAGAAGGGTGGTTGTGAGGCTACTGAGCCACATGCTGGGCGGCATGTATTTTATTGCTGCCCCCGCCTAACATTATCCTGAGCATCGGGGCTGGAGCGGTGCGGGGACCCAGGGACGCACTTTGTTTCACTCACAGCAGGACAATTGAACTTTGTGCAATATCGGATTCCTGCTTTCCGCCCGACCATCGGGTGAAATATTTGATCCACACATACCTACCTGGAACCCGACTGCTGCATTCTGGGTGTTGCAGTACACGACCACTTCTTGAACTGCAACAGGTGGGCTGTTATCTTTGTGGGCGGAGCCTTCAAACATTGTTAAGAGGGCTGCAGGACTGATTACCGATCTTGTGGGAAGTTTCCTGAAATTATCTGGGCGCTGAAGAAGGCAACACTTTGCCGAAATGCATTCGCCACATCTGTGTAAATAAAGAAGCTTTCTTGAATGTCCCCTGGTGTGGCCTCTGCTCGTTCGTGAGAAGGAGTTGGATGTGATGTTATCTGCGACAGCCAGAATCGCAGTTCAGAGGCCCCCGCTCCATCAAGTTGGCCCAGACTTCACTGGCTCTGCTTCGGGGGTTTTCTTTGTACTCCAAGGTATTGGAACAGACTGGGCCCGCCACGAGACTCGGGGAGAAGAAGGGTGGTTGTGAGGCTACTGAGCCACATGCTGGGCGGCATGTATTTTATTGCTGCCCCCGCCTAACATTATCCTGAGCATCGGGGCTGGAGCGGTGCGGGGACCCAGGGACGCACTTTGTTTCACTCACAGCAGGACAATTGAACTTTGTGCAATATTGGATTCCTGCTTTCCGCCCGACCATCGGGTGAAATATTTGATCCACACATACCTACCTGGAACCCGACTGCTGCATTCTGGGTGTTGCAGTACACAACCACTTCTTGAACTGCAACAGGTGGGCTGTTATCTTTGTGGGCGGAGCCTTCAAACATTGTTAAGAGGGCTGCAGGACTGATTACCGATCTTGTGGGAAGCTTCCTGAAATTATCTGGGCGCTGAAGAAGGCAACACTTTGCCGAAATGCATTCGCCACATCTGTGTAAATAAAGAAGCTTCCTTGAATGTCCCCTGGTGTGGCCTCTGCTCGTTCGTGAGAAGGAGTTGGATGTGATGTTATCTGCGACAGCCAGAATCGCAGTTCAGAGGCCCCCGCTCCATCAAGTTGGCCCAGACTTCACTGGCTCTGCTTCGGCGGTTTTCTTTGTACTCCAAGGTATTGGAACAGACTGGGCCCGCCACGAGACTCGGGGAGAAGAAGGGTGGTTGTGAGGCTACTGAGCTACATGCTGGGCCCGCCTAACATTATCCTGAGCATCGGGGCTGGAGCGGTGCGGGGACCCAGGGACGCACTTTGTTTCACTCACAGCAGGACAATTGAACTTTGTGCAATATCAGATTCCTGCTTTCCGCCCGACCATCGGGTGAAATATTTGATCCACACATACCTACCTGGAACCCGACTGCTGCATTCTGGGTGTTGCAGTACACGACCACTTCTTGAACTGCAACAGGTGGGCTGTTATCTTTGTGGGCGGAGCCTTCAAACATTGTTAAGAGGGCTGCAGGACTGATTACCGATCTTGTGGGAAGTTTCCTGAAATTATCTGGGCGCTGAAGAAGGCAACACTTTGCCGAAATGCATTCGCCACATCTGTGTAAATAAAGAAGCTTTCTTGAATGTCCCCTGGTGTGGCCTCTGCTCGTTCGTGAGAAGGAGTTGGATGTGATGTTATCTGCGACAGCCAGAATCGCAGTTCAGAGGCCCCCGCTCCATCAAGTTGGCCCAGACTTCACTGGCTCTGCTTCGGCGGTTTTCTTTGTACTCCAAGGTATTGGAACAGACTGGGCCCGCCACGAGACTCGGGGAGAAGAAGGGTGGTTGTGAGGCTACTGAGCCACATGCTGGGCGGCATGTATTTTATTGCTGCCCCCGCCTAACATTATCCTGAGCATCGGGGCTGGAGCGGTGCGGGGACCCAGGGACGCACTTTGTTTCACTCACAGCAGGACAATTGAACTTTGTGCAATATCGGATTCCTGCTTTCCGCCCGACCATCGGGTGAAATATTTTATCCACACATACCTACCTGGAACCCGACTGCTGCATTCTGGGTGTTGCAGTACACAACCACTTCTTGAACTGCAACAGGTGGGCTGTTATCTTTGTGGGCGGAGCCTTCAAACATTGTTAAGATGGCTGCAGGACTGATTACCGATCTTGTGGGAAGTTTCCTAAAATTATCTGGGCACTGAAGAAGGCAACACTTTGCCGAAATGCATTCGCCACATCTGTGTAAATAAAGAAGCTTCCTTGAATGTCCCCTGGTGTGGCCTCTGCTCGTTCGTGAGAAGGAGTTGGATGTGATGTTATCTGCGACAGCCAGAATCGCAGTTCAGAGGCCCCCGCTCTATCAAGTTGGCCCAGACTTCACTGGCTCTGCTTCGGCGGTTTTCTTTGTACTCCAAGGTATTGGAACAGACTGGGCCCGCCACGAGACTCGGGGAGAAGAAGGGTGGTTGTGAGGCTACTGAGCCACATGCTGGGCGGCATGTATTTTATTGCTGCCCCCGCCTAACATTATCCTGAGCATCGGGGCTGGAGCGGTGCGGGGACCCAGGGACGCACTTTGTTTCACTCACAGCAGGACAATTGAACTTTGTGCAATATCGGATTCCTGCTTTCCGCCCGACCATCGGGTGAAATATTTGATCCACACATACCTACCTGGAACCCGACTGCTGCATTCTGGTTGTTGCAGTACACAACCACTTCTTGAACTGCAACAGGTGGGCTGTTATCTTTGTGGGCGGAGCCTTCAAACATTGTTAAGAGGGCTGCAGGACTGATTACCGATCTTGTGGGAAGTTTCCTGAAATTATCTCGGCACTGAAGAAGGCAACACTTTGCCGAAATGCATTCGCCACATCTGTGTAAATAAAGAAGCTTCCTTGAATGTCCCCTGGTGTGGCCTCTGCTCGTTCGTGAGAAGGAGTTGGATGTGATGTTATCTGCGACAGCCAGAATCTCAGTTCAGAGGCCCCCGCTCTATCAAGTTGGCCCAGACTTCACTGGCTCTGCTTCGGCGGTTTTCTTTGTACTCCAAGGTATTGGAACAGACTGGGCCCGCCACGAGACTCGGGGAGAAGAAGGGTGGTTGTGAGGCTACTGAGCCACATGCTGGGCGGCATGTATTTTATTGCTGCCCCCGCCTAACATTATCCTGAGCATCGGGGCTGGAGCGGTGCGGGGACCCAGGGACGCACTTTGTTTCACTCACAGCAGGACAATTGAACTTTGTGCAATATCGGATTCCTGCTTTCCGCCCGACCATCGGGTGAAATATTTGATCCACACATACCTACCTGGAACCCGACTGCTGCATTCTGGGTGTTGCAGTACACGACCACTTCTTGAACTGCAACAGGTGGGCTGTTATCTTTGTGGGCGGAGCCTTCAAACATTGTTAAGAGGGCTGCAGGACTGATTACCGATCTTGTGGGAAGTTTCCTGAAATTATCTGGGCGCTGAAGAAGGCAACACTTTGTCGAAATGCATTCGCCACATCTGTGTAAATAAAGAAGCTTCCTTGAATGTCCCCTGGTGTGGCCTCTGCTCGTTCGTGAGAAGGAGTTGGATGTGATGTTATCTGCGACAGCCAGAATCGCAGTTCAGAGGCCCCCGCTCCATCAAGTTGGCCCAGACTTCACTGGCTCTACTTCGGCGGTTTTCTTTGTACTCCAAGGTATTGGAACAGACTGGGCCCGCCACGAGACTCGGGGAGAAGAAGGGTGGTTGTGAGGCTACTGAGCCACATGCTGGGCGGCATGTATTTTATTGCTGCCCCCGCCTAACATTATCCTGAGCATCGGGGCTGGAGCGGTGCGGGGACCCAGGGACGCACTTTGTTTCACTCACAGCAGGACAATTGAACTTTGTGCAATATCGGATTCCTGCTTTCCGCCCGACCATCGGGTGAAATATTTGATCCACACATACCTACCTGGAACCCGACTGCTGCATTCTGGGTGTTGCAGTACACGACCACTTCTTGAACTGCAACAGGTGGGCTATTATCTTTGTGGGCGGAGCCTTCAAACATTGTTAAGAGGGCTGCAGGACTGATTACTGATCTTGTGGGAAGTTTCCTGAAATTATCTGGGCGCTGAAGAAGGCAACACTTTGCCGAAATGCTTTCGCCACATCTGTATAAATAAAGAAGCTTCCTTGAATGTCCCCTGGTGTGGCCTCTGCTCGTTCGTGAGAAGGAGTTGGATGTGATGTTATCTGCGACAGCCAGAATCGCAGTTCAGAGGCCCCCGCTCCATCAAGTTGGCCCAGACTTCACTGGCTCTGCTTCGGCGGTTTTCTTTGTACTCCAAGGTATTGGAACAGACTGGGCCCGCCACGAGACTCGGGGAGAAGAAGGGTGGTTGTGAGGCTACTGAGCCACATGCTGGGCGGCATGTATTTTATTGCTGCCCCCGCCTAACATTATCCTGAGCATCGGGGCTGGAGCGGTGCGGGGACCCAGGGACGCACTTTGTTTCACTCACAGCAGGACAATTGAACTTTGTGCAATATCGGATTCCTGCTTTCCGCCCGACCATCGGGTGAAATATTTGATCCACACATACCTACCTGGAACCCGACTGCTGCATTCTGGGTGTTGCAGTACACGACCACTTCTTGAACTGCAACAGGTGGGCTGTTATCTTTGTGGGCGGAGCCTTCAAACATTGTTAAGAGGGCTGCAGGACTGATTACCGATCTTGTGGGAAGTTTCCTGAAATTATCTGGGCGCTGAAGAAGGCAACACTTTGCCGAAATGCATTCGCCACATCTGTGTAAATAAAGAAGCTTCCTTGAATGTCCCCTGGTGTGGCCTCTGCTCGTTCGTGAGAAGGAGTTGGATGTGATGTTGTCTGCGACAGCCAGAATCGCAGTTCAGAGGCCCCCGCTCTATCAAGTTGGCCCAGACTTCACTGGCTCTGCTTCGGCGGTTTTCTTTGTACTCCAAGGTATTGGAACAGACTGGGCCCGCCACGAGACTCGGGGAGAAGAAGGGTGGTTGTGAGGCTACTGAGCCACATGCTGGGCGGCATGTATTTTATTGCTGCCCCCGCCTAACATTATCCTGAGCATCGGGGCTGGAGCGGTGCGGGGACCCAGGGACGCACTTTGTTTCACTCACAGCAGGACAATTGAACTTTGTGCAATATCGGATTCCTGCTTTCCGCCCGACCATCGGGTGAAATATTTGATCCACACATACCTACCTGGAACCCGACTGCTGCATTCTGGGTGTTGCAGTACACGACCACTTCTTGAACTGCAACAGGTGGGCTGTTATCTTTGTGGGCGGAGCCTTCAAACATTGTTAAGAGGGCTGCAGGACTGATTACCGATCTTGTGGGAAGCTTCCTGAAATTATCTGGCCGCTGAAGAAGGCAACACTTTGCCGAAATGCATTCGCCACATCTGTGTAAATAAAGAAGCTTCCTTGAATGTCCCCTGGTGTGGCCTCTGCTCGTTCGTGAGAAGGAGTTGGATGTGATGTTATCTGCGACAGCCAGAATCGCAGTTCAGAGGCCCCCGCTCCATCAAGTTGGCCCAGACTTCACTGGCTCTGCTTCGGCGGTTTTCTTTGTACTCCAAGGTATTGGAACAGACTGGGCCCGCCACGAGACTCGGGGAGAAGAAGGGTGGTTGTGAGGCTACTGAGCCACATGCTGGGCGGCATGTATTTTATTGCTGCCCCGCCTAACATTATCCTGAGCATCGGGGCTGGAGCGGTGCGGGGACCCAGGGACGCACTTTGTTTCACTCACAGCAGGACAATTGAACTTTGTGCAATATCGGATTCCTGCTTTCCGCCCGATCATCGGGTGAAATATTTGATCCACACATACCTACCTGGAACCCGACTGCTGCATTCGGGGTGTTGCAGTACACGACCACTTCTTGAACTGCAACAGGTGGGCTGTTATCTTTGTGGGCGGAGGCTTCAAACATTGTTAAGAGGGCTGCAGGACTGATTACCGATCTTGTGGGAAGTTTCCTGAAATTATCTGGGCGCTGAAGAAGGCAACACTTTGCCGAAATGCATTCGCCACATCTGTGTAAATAAAGAAGCTTCCTTGAATGTCCCCTGGTGTGGCCTCTGCTCGTTCGTGAGAAGGAGTTGGATGTGATGTTATCTGCGACAGCCAGAATCGCAGTTCAGAGGCCCCCGCTCTATCAAGTTGGCCCAGACTTCACTGGCTCTGCTTCGGCGGTTTTCTTTGTACTCCAAGGTATTGGAACAGACTGGGCCCGCCACGAGACTCGGGGAGAAGAAGGGTGGTTGTGAGGCTACTGAGCCACATGCTGGGCGGCATGTATTTTATTGCTGCCCCCGCCTAACATTATCCTGAGCATCGGGGCTGGAGCGGTGCGGGGACCCAGGGACGCACTTTGTTTCACTCACAGCAGGACAATTGAACTTTGTGCAATATCGGATTCCTGCTTTCCGCCCGACCATCGGGTAATATATTTGATCCACACATACCTACCTAGAACCCGACTGCTGCATTCTGGGTGTTGCAGTACATGACCACTTCTCGAACTGCAACAGGTGGGCTGTTATCTTTGTGGCCGGAGCCTTCAAACATTGTTAAGAGGGCTGCAGGACTGATTACCGATCTTGTGGGAAGTTTCCTGAAATTATCTGGGCGCTGAAGAAGGCAACACTTTGCCGAAATGCATTCGCCACATCTGTGTAAATAAAGAAGCTTCCTTGAATGTCCCCTGGTGTGGCCTCTGCTCGTTCGTGAGAAGGAGTTGGATGTGATGTTATCTGCGACAGCCAGAATCGCAGTTCAGAGGCCCCCGCTCCATCAAGTTGGCCCAAACTTCACTGGCTCTGCTTCGGCGGTTTTCTTTGTACTCCAAGGTATTGGAACAGACTGGGCCCGCCACGAGACTCGGGGAGAAGAAGGGTGGTTGTGAGGCTACTGAGCCACATGCTGGGCGGCATGTATTTTATTGCTGCCCCCGCCTAACATTATCCTGAGCATCGGGGCTGGAGCGGTGCGGGGACCCAGGGACGCACTTTGTTTCACTCACAGCAGGACAATTGAACTTTGTGCAATATCGGATTCCTGCTTTCCGCCCGACCATCGGGTGAAATATTTGATCCACACATACCTACCTCGAACCCGACTGCTGCATTCTGGGTGTTGCAGTACACGACCACTTCTTGAACTGCAACAGGTGGGCTGTTATCTTTGTGGGCGGAGCCTTCAAACATTGTTAAGAGGGCTGCCGGACTGATTACCGATCTTGTGGGAAGTTTCCTGAAATTATCTGGGCGCTGAAGAAGGCAACACTTTGCCGAAATGCATTCGCCACATCTGTGTAAATAAAGAAGCTTCCTTGAATGTCCCCTGGTGTGGCCTCTGCTCGTTCGTGAGAAGGAGTTGGATGTGATGTTATCTGCGACAGCCAGAATCGCAGTTCAGAGGCCCCCGCTCCATCAAGTTGGCCCAGACTTCACTGGCTCTGCTTCGGCGGTTTTCTTTGTACTCCAAGGTATTGGAACAGACTGGGCCCGCCACGAGACTCGGGGAGAAGAAGGGTGGTTGTGAGGCTACTGAGCCACATGCTGGGCGGCATGTATTTTATTGCTGCCCCCGCCTAACATTATCCTGAGCATCGGGGCTGGAGCGGTGCGGGGACCCAGGGACGCACTTTGTTTCACTCACAGCAGGACAATTGAACTTTGTGCAATATCGGATTCCTGCTTTCCGCCCGACCATCGGGTGAAATATTTGATCCACACATACCTACCTGGAACCCGACTGCTGCATTCTGGGTGTTGCAGTACACGACCACTTCTTGAACTGCAACAGGTGGGCTGTTATCTTTGTGGGCGGAGCCTTCAAACATTGTTAAGAGGGCTGCAGGACTGATTACCGATCTTGTGGGAAGTTTCCTGAAATTATCTGGGCGCTGAAGAAGGCAACACTTTGCCGAAATGCATTCGCCACATCTGTGTAAATAAAGAAGCTTCCTTGAATGTCCCCTGGTGTGGCCTCTGCTCGTTCGTGAGAAGGAGTTGGATGTGATGTTATCTGCGACAGCCAGAATCGCAGTTCAGAGGCCCCCGCTCCATCAAGTTGGCCCAGACTTCACTGGCTCTGCTTCGGCAGTTTTCTTTGTACTCCAAGGTATTGGAACAGACTGGGCCCGCCACGAGACTCGGGGAGAAGAAGGGTGGTTGTGAGGCTACTGAGCCACATGCTGGGCGGCATGTATTTTATTGCTGCCCCCGCCTAACATTATAATGAGCATCGGGGCTGGAGCGGTGCGGGGACCCAGGGACGCACTTTGTTTCACTCACAGCAGGACAATTGAACTTTGTGCAATATCGGATTCCTGCTTTCCGCCCGACCATCGGGTGAAATATTTGATCCACACATACCTACCTGGAACCCGACTGCTGCATTCTGGGTGTTGCAGTACACAACCACTTCTTGAACTGCAACAGGTGGGCTGTTATCTTTGTGGGCGGAGCCTTCAAACATTGTTAAGAGGGCTGCAGGACTGATTACCGATCTTGTGGGAAGCTTCCTGAAATTATCTGGGCGCTGAAGAAGGCAACACTTTGCCGAAATGCATTCGCCACATCTGTGTAAATAAAGAAGCTTCCTTGAATGTCCCCTGGTGTGGCCTCTGCTCGTTCGTGAGAAGGAGTTGGATGTGATGTTATCTGCGACAGCCAGAATCGCAATTCAGAGGCCCCCGCTCCATCAAGTTGGCCCAGACTTCACTGGCTCTGCTTCGGCGGTTTTCTTTGTACTCCAAGGTATTGGAACAGACTGGGCCCGCCACGAGACTCGGGGAGAAGAAGGGTGGTTGTGAGGCTACTGAGCCACATGCTGGGCCCGCCTAACATTATCCTGAGCATCGGGGCTGGAGCGGTGCGGGGACCCAGGGACGCACTTTGTTTCACTCACAGCAGGACAATTGAACTTTGTGCAATATCAGATTCCTGCTTTCCGCCCGACCATTGGGTGAAATATTTGATCCACACATACCTACCTGGAACCCGACTGCTGCATTCTGGGTGTTGCAGTACACGACCACTTCTTGAACTGCAACAGGTGGGCTGTTATCTTTGTGGGCGGAGCCTTCAAACATTGTTAAGAGGGCTGCAGGACTGATTACCGATCTTGTGGGAAGTTTCCTGAAATTATCTGGGCGCTGAAGAAGGCAACACTTTGCCGAAATGCATTCGCCACATCTGTGTAAATAAAGAAGCTTTCTTGAATGTCCCCTGGTGTGGCCTCTGCTCGTTCGTGAGAAGGAGTTGGATGTGATGTTATCTGCGACAGCCAGAATCGCAGTTCAGAGGCCCCCGCTCCATCAAGTTGGCCCAGACTTCACTGGCTCTGCTTCGGCGGTTTTCTTTGTACTCCAAGGTATTGGAACAGACTGGGCCCGCCACGAGACTCGGGGAGAAGAAGGGTGGTTGTGAGGCTACTGAGCCACATGCTGGGCGGCATGTATTTTATTGCTGCCCCCGCCTAACATTATCCTGAGCATCGGGGCTGGAGCGGTGCGGGGACCCAGGGACGCACTTTGTTTCACTCACAGCAGGACAATTGAACTTTGTGCAATATCGGATTCCTGCTTTCCGCCCGACCATCGGGTGAAATATTTGATCCACACATACCTACCTGGAACCCGACTGCTGCATTCTGGGTGTTGCAGTACACGACCACTTCTTGAACTGCAACAGGTGGGCTGTTATCTTTGTGGGCGGAGCCTTCAAACATTGTTAAGAGGGCTGCAGGACTGATTACCGATCTTGTGGGAAGTTTCCTGAAATTATCTGGGCGCTGAAGAAGGCAACACTTTGCCGAAATGCATTCGCCACATCTATGTAAATAAAGAAGCTTCCTTGAATGTCCCCTGGTGTGGCCTCTGCTCGTTCGTGAGAAGGAGTTGGATGTGATGTTATCTGCGACAGCCAGAATCGCAGTTCAGAGGCCCCCGCTCCATCAAGTTGGCCCAGACTTCACTGGCTCTGCTTCGGCGGTTTTCTTTGTACTCCAAGGTATTGGAACAGACTGGGCCGGCCACGAGACTCGGGGAGAAGAAGGGTGGTTGTGAGGCTACTGAGCCACATGCTGGGCGGCATGTATTTTATTGCTGCCCCCGCCTAACATTATCCTGAGCATCGGGGCTGGAGCGGTGCGGGGACCCAGGGACGCAATATGTTTCACTCACAGCAGGACAATTGAACTTTGTGCAATATCGGATTCCTGCTTTCCGCCCGACCATCGGGTGAAATATTTGATCCACACATACCTACCTGGAACCCGACTGCTGCATTCTGGGTGTTGCAGTACACGACCACTTCTTGAACTGCAACAGGTGGGCTGTTATCTTTGTGGGCGGAGCCTTCAAACATTGTTAAGAGGGCTGCAGGACTGATTACCGATCTTGTGGGAAGTTTCCTGAAATTATCTGGGCGCTGAAGAAGGCAACACTTTGCCGAAATGCATTCGCCACATCTGTGTAAATAAAGAAGCTTCCTTGAATGTCCCCTGGTGTGGCCTCTGCTCGTTCGTGAGAAGGAGTTGGATGTGATGTTATCTGCGACAGCCAGAATCGCAGTTCAGAGGCCCCCGCTCTATCAAGTTGGCCCAGACTTCACTGGCTCTGCTTCGGCGGTTTTCTTTGTACTCCAAGGTATTGGAACAGACTGGGCCCGCCACGAGACTCGGGGAGAAGAAGGGTGGTTGTGAGGCTACTGAGCCACATGCTGGGCGGCATGTATTTTATTGCTGCCCCCGCCTAACATTATCCTGAGCATCGGGGCTGGAGCGGTGCGGGGACCCAGGGACGCACTTTGTTTCACTCACAGAAGGACAATTGAACTTTGTGCAATATCGGATTCCTGCTTTCCGCCCGACCATCGGGTGAAATATTTGATCCACACATACCTACCTGGAACCCAACTGCTGCATTCTGGGTGTTGCAGTACATGACCACTTCTTGAACTGCAACAGGTGGGCTGTTATCTTTGTGGGCGGAGCCTTCAAACATTGTTAAGAGGGCTGCAGGACTGATTACCGATCTTCTGGGAAGTTTCCTGAAATTATCTGGGCGCTGAAGAAGGCAACACTTTGCCGAAATGCATTCGCCACATCTGTGTAAATAAAGAAGCTTCCTTGAATGTCCCCTGGTGTGGCCTCTGCTCGTTCGTGAGAAGGAGTTGGATGTGATGTTATCTGCGACAGCCAGAATCGCAGTTCAGAGGCCCCCGCTCCATCAAGTTGGCCCAGACTTCACTGGCTCTGCTTCGGCGGTTTTCCTTGTACTCCAAGGTATTGGAACAGACTGGGCCCGCCACGAGACTCGGGGAGAAGAAGGGTGGTTGTGAGGCTACTGAGCCACATGCTGGGCGGCATGTATTTTATTGCTGCCCCCGCCTAACATTATCCTGAGCATCGGGGCTGGAGCGGTGCGGGGACCCAGGGACGCACTTTGTTTCACTCACAGCAGGACAATTGAACTTTGTGCAATATCGGATTCCTGCTTTCCGCCCGACCATCGGGTGAAATATTTGATCCACACATACCTACCTGGAACCCGACTGCTGCATTCTGGGTCTTGCAGTACACGACCACTTCTTGAACTGCAACAGGTGGGCTGTTATCTTTGTGGGCGGAGCCTTCAAACATTGTTAAGAGGGCTGCAGGACTGATTACCGATCTTGTGGGAAGTTTCCTGAAATTATCTGGGCGCTGAAGAAGGCAACACTTTGTCGAAATGCATTCGCCACATCTGTGTAAATAAAGAAGCTTCCTTGAATGTCCCCTGGTGTGGCCTCTGCTCGTTCGTGAGAAGGAGTTGGATGTGATGTTATCTGCGACAGCCAGAATCGCAGTTCAGAGGCCCCCGCTCCATCAAGTTGGCCCAGACTTCACTGGCTCTGCTTCGGCGGTTTTCTTTGTACTCCAAGGTATTGGAACAGACTGGGCCCGCCACGAGACTCGGGGAGAAGAAGGGTGGTTGTGAGGCTACTGAGCCACATGCTGGGCGGCATGTATTTTATTGCTGCCCCCGCCTAACATTATCCTGAGCATCGGGGCTGGAGCGGTGCGGGGACCCAGGGACGCACTTTGTTTCACTCACAGCAGGACAATTGAACTTTGTGCAATATCGGATTCCTGCTTTCCGCCTGACCATCGGGTGAAATATTTGATCCACACATACCTACCTGGAACCCGACTGCTGCATTCTGGGTGTTGCAGTACACGACCACTTCTTGAACTGCAACAGGTGGGCTGTTATCTTTGTGGGCGGAGCCTTCAAACATTGTTAAGAGGGCTGCAGGACTGATTACCGATCTTGTGGGAAGTTTCCTGAAATTATCTGGGCGCTGAAGAAGGCAACACTTTGCCGAAATGCATTCGCCACATCTGTGTAAATAAAGAAGCTTCCTTGAATGTCCCCTGGTGTGGCCTCTGCTCGTTCATGAGAAGGAGTTGGATGTGATGTTATCTGCGACAGCCAGAATCGCAGTTCAGAGGCCCCCGCTCCATCAAGTTGGCCCAGACTTCACTGGCTCTGCTTCGGCGGTTTTCTTTGTACTCCAAGGTATTGGAACAGACTGGGCCCGCCACGAGACTCGGGGAGAAGAAGGGTGGTTGTGAGGCTACTGAGCCACATGCTGGGCAGCATGTATTTTATTGCTGCCCCCGCCTAACATTATCCTGAGCATCGGGGCTGGAGCGGTGCGGGGACCCAGGGACGCACTTTGTTTCACTCACAGCAGGACAATTGAACTTTGTGCAATATCGGATTCCTGCTTTCCGCCCGAACATCGGGTGAAATATTTGATCCACACATACCTACCTGGAACCCAACTGCTGCATTCTGGGTGTTGCAGTACATGACCACTTCTTGAACTGCAACAGGTGGGCTGTTATCTTTGTGGGCGGAGCCTTCAAACATTGTTAAGAGGGCTGCAGGACTGATTACCGATCTTGTGGGAAGTTTCCTGAAATTATCTGGGCGCTGAAGAAGGCAACACTTTGCCGAAATGCATTCGCCACATCTGTGTAAATAAAGAAGCTTCCTTGAATGTCCCCTGGTGTGGCCTCTGCTCGTTCGTGAGAAGGAGTTGGATGTGATGTTATCTGCGACAGCCAGAATCGCAGTTCAGAGGCCCCCGCTCCATCAAGTTGGCCCAGACTTCACTGGCTCTGCTTCGGCGGTTTTCTTTGTACTCCAAGGTATTGGAACAGACTGGGCCCGCCACGAGACTCGGGGAGAAGAAGGGTGGTTGTGAGGCTACTGAGCCACATTCTGGGCGGCATGTATTTTATTGCTGCCCCCGCCTAACATTATCCTGAGCATCGGGGCTGGAGCGGTGCGGGGACCCAGGGACGCACTTTGTTTCACTCACAGCAGGACAATTGAACTTTGTGCAATATTGGATTCCTGCTTTCCGCCCGACCATCGGGTGAAATATTTGATCCACACATACCTACCTGGAACCCGACTGCTGCATTCTGGGTGTTGCAGTACACAACCACTTCTTGAACTGCAACAGGTGGGCTGTTATCTTTGTGGTCGGAGCCTTCAAACATTGTTAAGAGGGCTGCAGGACTGATTACCGATCTTGTGGGAAGTTTCCTGAAATTATCTGGGCGCTGAAGAAGGCAACACTTTGTCGAAATGCATTCGCCACATCTGTGTAAATAAAGAAGCTTCCTTGAATGTCCCCTGGTGTGGCCTCTGCTCGTTCGTGAGAAGGAGTTGGATGTGATGTTATCTGCGACAGCCAGAATCGCAGTTCAGAGGCCCCCGCTCCATCAAGTTGGCCCAGACTTCACTGGCTCTGCTTCGGCAGTTTTCTTTGTACTCCAAGGTATTGGAACAGACTGGGCCCGCCACGAGACTCGGGGAGAAGAAGGGTGGTTGTGAGGCTACTGAGCCACATGCTGGGCGGCATGTATTTTATTGCTGCCCCCGCCTAACATTATCCTGAGCATCGGGGCTGGAGCGGTGCGGGGACCCAGGGACGCACTTTGTTTCACTCACAGCAGGACAATTGAACTTTGTGCATTATCGGATTCCTGCTTTCCGCCCGACCATCGGGTGAAATATTTGATCCACACATACCTACCTGGAACCCGACTGCTGCATTCTGGGTGTTGCAGTACACAACCACTTCTTGAACTGCAACAGGTGGGCTGTTATCTTTGTGGGCGGAGCCTTCAAACATTGTTAAGAGGGCTGCAGGACTGATTACCGATCTTGTGGGAAGTTTCCTGAAATTATCTGGGCGCTGAAGAAGGCAACACTTTGCCGAAATGCATTCGCCACATCTGTGTAAATAAAGAAGCTTCCTTGAATGTCCCCTGGTGTGGCCTCTGCTCGTTCGTGAGAAGGAGTTGGATGTGATGTTATCTGCGACAGCCAGAATCGCAGTTCAGAGGCCCCCGCTCCATCAAGTTGGCCCAGACTTCACTGGCTCTGCTTCGGCGGTTTTCTTTGTACTCCAAGGTATTGGAACAGACTGGGCCCGCCACGAGACTCGGGGAGAAGAAGGGTGGTTGTGAGGCTACTGAGCCACATGCTGGGCGGCATGTATTTTATTGCTGCCCCCGCCTAACATTATCCTGAGCATCGGGGCTGGAGCGGTGCGGGGACCCAGGGACGCACTTTGTTTCACTCACAGCAGGACAATTGAACTTTGTGCAATATCGGATTCCTGCTTTCCGCCCGACCATCGGGTGAAATATTTGATCCACACATACCTACCTGGAACCCGACTGCTGCATTCTGGGTGTTGCAGTACACGACCACTTCTTGAACTGCAACAGGTGGGCTGTTATCTTTGTGGGCGGAGCCTTCAAACATTGTTAAGAGGGCTGCAGGACTGATTACCGATCTTGTGGGAAGTTTCCTGAAATTATCTGGGCGCTGAAGAAGGCAACACTTTGTCGAAATGCATTCGCCACATCTGTGTAAATAAAGAAGCTTCCTTGAATGTCCCCTGGTGTGGCCTCTGCTCGTTCGTGAGAAGGAGTTGGATGTGATGTTATCTGCGACAGCCAGAATCGCAGTTCAGAGGCCCCCGCTCCATCAAGTTGGCCCAGACTTCACTGGCTCTGCTTCGGCGGTTTTCTTTGTACTCCAAGGTATTGGAACAGACTGGGCCCGCCACGAGACTCGGGGAGAAGAAGGGTGGTTGTGAGGCTACTGAGCCACATGCTGGGCGGCATGTATTTTATTGCTGCCCCCGCCTAACATTATCCTGAGCATCGGGGCTGGAGCGGTGCGGGGACCCAGGGACGCACTTTGTTTCACTCACAGCAGGACAATTGAACTTTGTGCAATATCGGATTCCTGCTTTCCGCCCGACCATCGGGTGAAATATTTGATCCACACATACCTACCTGGAACTCGACTGCTGCATTCTGGGTGTTGCAGTACACGACCACTTCTTGAACTGCAACAGGTGGGCTGTTATCTTTGTGGGCGGAGCCTTCAAACATTGTTAAGAGGGCTACAGGACTGATTACCGATCTTGTGGGAAGTTTCCTGAAATTATCTGGGCGCTGAAGAAGGCAACACTTTGCCGAAATGCATTCGCCGCATCTGTGTAAATAAAGAAGCTTCCTTGAATGTCCCCTGGTGTGGCCTCTGCTCGTTCGTGAGAAGGAGTTGGATGTGATGTTATCTGCAACAGCCAGAATCGCAGTTCAGAGGCCCCCGCTCCATCAAGTTGGCCCAGACTTCACTGGCTCTGCTTCGGCGGTTTTCTTTGTACTCCAAGGTATTGGAACAGACTGGGCCCGCCACGAGACTCGGGGAGAAGAAGGGTGGTTGTGAGGCTACTGAGCCACATGCTGGGCGGCATGTATTTTATTGCTGCCCCCGCCTAACATTATAATGAGCATCGGGGCTGGAGCAGTGCGGGGACCCAGGGACGCACTTTGTTTCACTCACAGCAGGACAATTGAACTTTGTGCAATATCGGATTCCTGCTTTCCGCCCGACCATCGGGTGAAATATTTGATCCACACATACCTACCTGGAACCCGACTGCTGCATTCTGGGTGTTGCAGTACACGACCACTTCTTGAACTGCAACAGGTGGGCTGTTATCTTTGTGGGCGGAGCCTTCAAACATTGTTAAGAGGGCTGCAGGACTGATTACCGATCTTGTGGGAAGCTTCCTGAAATTATCTGGGCGCTGAAGAAGGCAACACTTTGCCGAAATGCATTCGCCACATCTGTGTAAATAAAGAAGCTTCCTTGAATGTCCCCTGGTGTGGCCTCTGCTCGTTCGTGAGAAGGAGTTGGATGTGATGTTATCTGCGACAGCCAGAATCGCAGTTCAGAGGCCCCCGCTCCATCAAGTTGGCCCAGACTTCACTGGCTCTGCTTCGGCGGTTTTCTTTGTACTCCAAGTTATTGGAACAGACTGGGCCCGCCACGAGACTCGGGGAGAAGAAGGGTGGTTGTGAGGCTACTGAGCCACATGCTGGGCCCGCCTAACATTATCCTGAGCATCGGGGCTGGAGCGGTGCGGGGACCCAGGGACGCACTTTGTTTCACTCACAGCAGGACAATTGAACTTTGTGCAATATTGGATTCCTGCTTTCCGCCCGACCATCGGGTGAAATATTTGATCCACACATACCTACCTGGAACCTGACTGCTGCATTCTGGGTGTTGCAGTACACGACCACTTCTTGAACTGCAACAGGTGGGCTGTTATCTTTGTGGGCGGAGCCTTCAAACATTGTTAAGAGGGCTGCAGGACTGATTACCGATCTTGTGGGAAGTTTCCTGAAATTATCTGGGCACTGAAGAAGGCAACACTTTGCCGAAATGCATTCGCCACATCTGTGTAAATAAAGAAGCTTCCTTGAATGTCCCCTGGTGTGGCCTCTGCTCGTTCGTGAGAAGGAGTTGGATGTGATGTTATCTGCGATAGCCAGAATCGCAGTTCAGAGGCCCCCGCTCTATCAAGTTGGCCCAGACTTCACTGGCTCTGCTTCGGCGGTTTTCTTTGTACTCCAAGGTATTGGAACAGACTGGGCCCGCCACGAGACTCGGGGAGAAGAAGGGTGGTTGTGAGGCTACTGAGCCACATGCTGGGCGGCATGTATTTTATTGCTGCCCCCGCCTAACATTATCCTGAGCATCGGGGCTGGAGCGGTGCGGGGACCCAGGGACGCACTTTGTTTCACTCACAGCAGGACAATTGAACTTTGTGCAATATCGGATTCCTGCTTTCCGCCCGACCATCGGGTAATATATTTGATCCACACATACCTACCTAGAACCCGACTGCTGCATTCTGGGTGTTGCAGTACATGACCACTTCTCGAACTGCAACAGGTGGGCTGTTATCTTTGTGGCCGGAGCCTTCAAACATTGTTAAGAGGGCTGCAGGACTGATTACCGATCTTGTGGGAAGTTTCCTGAAATTATCTGGGCGCTGAAGAAGGCAACACTTTGCCGAAATGCATTCGCCACATCTGTGTAAATAAAGAAGCTTCCTTGAATGTCCCCTGGTGTGGCCTCTGCTCGTTCGTGAGAAGGAGTTGGATGTGATGTTATCTGCGACAGCCAGAATCGCAGTTCAGAGGCCCCCGCTCCATCAAGTTGGCCCAGACTTCACTGGCTCTGCTTCGGCGGTTTTCTTTGTACTCCAAGGTATTGGAACAGACTGGGCCCGCCACGAGACTCGGGGAGAAGAAGGGTGGTTGTGAGGCTACTGAGCCACATGCTGGGCGGCATGTATTTTATTGCTGCCCCCGCCTAACATTATCCTGAGCATCGGGGCTGGAGCGGTGCGGGGACCCAGGGACGCACTTTGTTTCACTCACAGCAGGACAATTGAACTTTGTGCAATATCGGATTCCTGCTTTCCGCCCGACCATCGGGTGAAATATTTGATCCACACATACCTACCTCGAACCCGACTGCTGCATTCTGGGTGTTGCAGTACACGACCACTTCTTGAACTGCAACAGGTGGGCTGTTATCTTTGTGGGCGGAGCCTTCAAACATTGTTAAGAGGGCTGCCGGACTGATTACCGATCTTGTGGGAAGTTTCCTGAAATTATCTGGGCGCTGAAGAAGGCAACACTTTGCCGAAATGCATTCGCCACATCTGTGTAAATAAAGAAGCTTCCTTGAATGTCCCCTGGTGTGGCCTCTGCTCGTTCGTGAGAAGGAGTTGGATGTGATGTTATCTGCGACAGCCAGAATCGCAGTTCAGAGGCCCCCGCTCCATCAAGTTGGCCCAGACTTCACTGGCTCTGCTTCGGCGGTTTTCTTTGTACTCCAAGGTATTGGAACAGACTGGGCCCGCCACGAGACTCGGGGAGAAGAAGGGTGGTTGTGAGGCTACTGAGCCACATGCTGGGCGGCATGTATTTTATTGCTGCCCCCGCCTAACATTATCCTGAGCATCGGGGCTGGAGCGGTGCGGGGACCCAGGGACGCACTTTGTTTCACTCACAGCAGGACAATTGAACTTTGTGCAATATCGGATTCCTGCTTTCCGCCCGACCATCGGGTGAAATATTTGATCCACACATACCTACCTGGAACCCGACTGCTGCATTCTGGGTGTTGCAGTACACGACCACTTCTTGAACTGCAACAGGTGGGCTGTTATCTTTGTGGGCGGAGCCTTCAAACATTGTTAAGAGGGCTGCAGGACTGATTACCGATCTTGTGGGAAGTTTCCTGAAATTATCTGGGCGCTGAAGAAGGCAACACTTTGCCGAAATGCATTCGCCACATCTGTGTAAATAAAGAAGCTTCCTTGAATGTCCCCTGGTGTGGCCTCTGCTCGTTCGTGAGAAGGAGTTGGATGTGATGTTATCTGCGACAGCCAGAATCGCAGTTCAGAGGCCCCCGCTCCATCAAGTTGGCCCAGACTTCACTGGCTCTGCTTCGGCAGTTTTCTTTGTACTCCAAGGTATTGGAACAGACTGGGCCCGCCACGAGACTCGGGGAGAAGAAGGGTGGTTGTGAGGCTACTGAGCCACATGCTGGGCGGCATGTATTTTATTGCTGCCCCCGCCTAACATTATAATGAGCATCGGGGCTGGAGCGGTGCGGGGACCCAGGGACGCACTTTGTTTCACTCACAGCAGGACAATTGAACTTTGTGCAATATCGGATTCCTGCTTTCCGCCCGACCATCGGGTGAAATATTTGATCCACACATACCTACCTGGAACCCGACTGCTGCATTCTGGGTGTTGCAGTACACAACCACTTCTTGAACTGCAACAGGTGGGCTGTTATCTTTGTGGGCGGAGCCTTCAAACATTGTTAAGAGGGCTGCAGGACTGATTACCGATCTTGTGGGAAGCTTCCTGAAATTATCTGGGCGCTGAAGAAGGCAACACTTTGCCGAAATGCATTCGCCACATCTGTGTAAATAAAGAAGCTTCCTTGAATGTCCCCTGGTGTGGCCTCTGCTCGTTCGTGAGAAGGAGTTGGATGTGATGTTATCTGCGACAGCCAGAATCGCAATTCAGAGGCCCCCGCTCCATCAAGTTGGCCCAGACTTCACTGGCTCTGCTTCGGCGGTTTTCTTTGTACTCCAAGGTATTGGAACAGACTGGGCCCGCCACGAGACTCGGGGAGAAGAAGGGTGGTTGTGAGGCTACTGAGCCACATGCTGGGCCCGCCTAACATTATCCTGAGCATCGGGGCTGGAGCGGTGCGGGGACCCAGGGACGCACTTTGTTTCACTCACAGCAGGACAATTGAACTTTGTGCAATATCAGATTCCTGCTTTCCGCCCGACCATTGGGTGAAATATTTGATCCACACATACCTACCTGGAACCCGACTGCTGCATTCTGGGTGTTGCAGTACACGACCACTTCTTGAACTGCAACAGGTGGGCTGTTATCTTTGTGGGCGGAGCCTTCAAACATTGTTAAGAGGGCTGCAGGACTGATTACCGATCTTGTGGGAAGTTTCCTGAAATTATCTGGGCGCTGAAGAAGGCAACACTTTGCCGAAATGCATTCGCCACATCTGTGTAAATAAAGAAGCTTTCTTGAATGTCCCCTGGTGTGGCCTCTGCTCGTTCGTGAGAAGGAGTTGGATGTGATGTTATCTGCGACAGCCAGAATCGCAGTTCAGAGGCCCCCGCTCCATCAAGTTGGCCCAGACTTCACTGGCTCTGCTTCGGCGGTTTTCTTTGTACTCCAAGGTATTAGAACAGACTGGGCCCGCCACGAGACTCGGGGAGAAGAAGGGTGGTTGTGAGGCTACTGAGCCACATGCTGGGCGGCATGTATTTTATTGCTGCCCCCGCCTAACATTATCCTGAGCATCGGGGCTGGAGCGGTGCGGGGACCCAGGGACGCACTTTGTTTCACTCACAGCAGGACAATTGAACTTTGTGCAATATCGGATTCCTGCTTTCCGCCCGACCATCGGGTGAAATATTTGATCCACACATACCTACCTGGAACCCGACTGCTGCATTCTGGGTGTTGCAGTACACGACCACTTCTTGAACTGCAACAGGTGGGCTGTTATCTTTGTGGGCGGAGCCTTCAAACATTGTTAAGAGGGCTGCAGGACTGATTACCGATCTTGTGGGAAGTTTCCTGAAATTATCTGGGCGCTGAAGAAGGCAACACTTTGCCGAAATGCATTCGCCACATCTATGTAAATAAAGAAGCTTCCTTGAATGTCCCCTGGTGTGGCCTCTGCTCGTTCGTGAGAAGGAGTTGGATGTGATGTTATCTGCGACAGCCAGAATCGCAGTTCAGAGGCCCCCGCTCCATCAAGTTGGCCCAGACTTCACTGGCTCTGCTTCGGCGGTTTTCTTTGTACTCCAAGGTATTGGAACAGACTGGGCCGGCCACGAGACTCGGGGAGAAGAAGGGTGGTTGTGAGGCTACTGAGCCACATGCTGGGCGGCATGTATTTTATTGCTGCCCCCGCCTAACATTATCCTGAGCATCGGGGCTGGAGCGGTGCGGGGACCCAGGGACGCAATATGTTTCACTCACAGCAGGACAATTGAACTTTGTGCAATATCGGATTCCTGCTTTCCGCCCGACCATCGGGTGAAATATTTGATCCACACATACCTACCTGGAACCCGACTGCTGCATTCTGGGTGTTGCAGTACACGACCACTTCTTGAACTGCAACAGGTGGGCTGTTATCTTTGTGGGCGGAGCCTTCAAACATTGTTAAGAGGGCTGCAGGACTGATTACCGATCTTGTGGGAAGTTTCCTGAAATTATCTGGGCGCTGAAGAAGGCAACACTTTGCCGAAATGCATTCGCCACATCTGTGTAAATAAAGAAGCTTCCTTGAATGTCCCCTGGTGTGGCCTCTGCTCGTTCGTGAGAAGGAGTTGGATGTGATGTTATCTGCGACAGCCAGAATCACAGTTCAGAGGCCCCCGCTCTATCAAGTTGGCCCAGACTTCACTGGCTCTGCTTCGGCGGTTTTCTTTGTACTCCAAGGTATTGGAACAGACTGGGCCCGCCACGAGACTCGGGGAGAAGAAGGGTGGTTGTGAGGCTACTGAGCCACATGCTGGGCGGCATGTATTTTATTGCTGCCCCCGCCTAACATTATCCTGAGCATCGGGGCTGGAGCGGTGCGGGGACCCAGGGACGCACTTTGTTTCACTCACAGAAGGACAATTGAACTTTGTGCAATATCGGATTCCTGCTTTCCGCCCGACCATCGGGTGAAATATTTGATCCACACATACCTACCTGGAACCCAACTGCTGCATTCTGGGTGTTGCAGTACATGACCACTTCTTGAACTGCAACAGGTGGGCTGTTATCTTTGTGGGCGGAGCCTTCAAACATTGTTAAGAGGGCTGCAGGACTGATTACCGATCTTCTGGGAAGTTTCCTGAAATTATCTGGGCGCTGAAGAAGGCAACACTTTGCCGAAATGCATTCGCCACATCTGTGTAAATAAAGAAGCTTCCTTGAATGTCCCCTGGTGTGGCCTCTGCTCGTTCGTGAGAAGGAGTTGGATGTGATGTTATCTGCGACAGCCAGAATCGCAGTTCAGAGGCCCCCGCTCCATCAAGTTGGCCCAGACTTCACTGGCTCTGCTTCGGCGGTTTTCCTTGTACTCCAAGGTATTGGAACAGACTGGGCCCGCCACGAGACTCGGGGAGAAGAAGGGTGGTTGTGAGGCTACTGAGCCACATGCTGGGCGGCATGTATTTTATTGCTGCCCCCGCCTAACATTATCCTGAGCATCGGGGCTGGAGCGGTGCGGGGACCCAGGGACGCACTTTGTTTCACTCACAGCAGGACAATTGAACTTTGTGCAATATCGGATTCCTGCTTTCCGCCCGACCATCGGGTGAAATATTTGATCCACACATACCTACCTGGAACCCGACTGCTGCATTCTGGGTCTTGCAGTACACGACCACTTCTTGAACTGCAACAGGTGGGCTGTTATCTTTGTGGGCGGAGCCTTCAAACATTGTTAAGAGGGCTGCAGGACTGATTACCGATCTTGTGGGAAGTTTCCTGAAATTATCTGGGCGCTGAAGAAGGCAACACTTTGTCGAAATGCATTCGCCACATCTGTGTAAATAAAGAAGCTTCCTTGAATGTCCCCTGGTGTGGCCTCTGCTCGTTCGTGAGAAGGAGTTGGATGTGATGTTATCTGCGACAGCCAGAATCGCAGTTCAGAGGCCCCCGCTCCATCAAGTTGGCCCAGACTTCACTGGCTCTGCTTCGGCGGTTTTCTTTGTACTCCAAGGTATTGGAACAGACTGGGCCCGCCACGAGACTCGGGGAGAAGAAGGGTGGTTGTGAGGCTACTGAGCCACATGCTGGGCGGCATGTATTTTATTGCTGCCCCCGCCTAACATTATCCTGAGCATCGGGGCTGGAGCGGTGCGGGGACCCAGGGACGCACTTTGTTTCACTCACAGCAGGACAATTGAACTTTGTGCAATATCGGATTCCTGCTTTCCGCCTGACCATCGGGTGAAATATTTGATCCACACATACCTACCTGGAACCCGACTGCTGCATTCTGGGTGTTGCAGTACACGACCACTTCTTGAACTGCAACAGGTGGGCTGTTATCTTTGTGGGCGGAGCCTTCAAACATTGTTAAGAGGGCTGCAGGACTGATTACCGATCTTGTGGGAAGTTTCCTGAAATTATCTGGGCGCTGAAGAAGGCAACACTTTGCCGAAATGCATTCGCCACATCTGTGTAAATAAAGAAGCTTCCTTGAATGTCCCCTGGTGTGGCCTCTGCTCGTTCGTGAGAAGGAGTTGGATGTGATGTTATCTGCGACAGCCAGAATCGCAGTTCAGAGGCCCCCGCTCCATCAAGTTGGCCCAGACTTCACTGGCTCTGCTTCGGCGGTTTTCTTTGTACTCCAAGGTATTGGAACAGACTGGGCCCGCCACGAGACTCGGGGAGAAGAAGGGTGGTTGTGAGGCTACTGAGCCACATGCTGGGCAGCATGTATTTTATTGCTGCCCCCGCCTAACATTATCCTGAGCATCGGGGCTGGAGCGGTGCGGGGACCCAGGGACGCACTTTGTTTCACTCACAGCAGGACAATTGAACTTTGTGCAATATCGGATTCCTGCTTTCCGCCCGACCATCGGGTGAAATATTTGATCCACACATACCTACCTGGAACCCAACTGCTGCATTCTGGGTGTTGCAGTACATGACCACTTCTTGAACTGCAACAGGTGGGCTGTTATCTTTGTGGGCGGAGCCTTCAAACATTGTTAAGAGGGCTGCAGGACTGATTACCGATCTTGTGGGAAGTTTCCTGAAATTATCTGGGCGCTGAAGAAGGCAACACTTTGCCGAAATGCATTCGCCACATCTGTGTAAATAAAGAAGCTTCCTTGAATGTCCCCTGGTGTGGCCTCTGCTCGGTCGTGAGAAGGAGTTGGATGTGATGTTATCTGCGACAGCCAGAATCGCAGTTCAGAGGCCCCCGCTCCATCAAGTTGGCCCAGACTTCACTGGCTCTGCTTCGGCGGTTTTCTTTGTACTCCAAGGTATTGGAACAGACTGGGCCCGCCACGAGACTCGGGGAGAAGAAGGGTGGTTGTGAGGCTACTGAGCCACATTCTGGGCGGCATGTATTTTATTGCTGCCCCCGCCTAACATTATCCTGAGCATCGGGGCTGGAGCGGTGCGGGGACCCAGGGACGCACTTTGTTTCACTCACAGCAGGACAATTGAACTTTGTGCAATATCGGATTCCTGCTTTCCGCCCGACCATCGGGTGAAATATTTGATCCACACATACCTACCTGGAACCCGACTGCTGCATTCTGGGTGTTGCAGTACACAACCACTTCTTGAACTGCAACAGGTGGGCTGTTATCTTTGTGGTCGGAGCCTTCAAACATTGTTAAGAGGGCTGCAGGACTGATTACCGATCTTGTGGGAAGTTTCCTGAAATTATCTGGGCGCTGAAGAAGGCAACACTTTGTCGAAATGCATTCGCCACATCTGTGTAAATAAAGAAGCTTCCTTGAATGTCCCCTGGTGTGGCCTCTGCTCGTTCGTGAGAAGGAGTTGGATGTGATGTTATCTGCGACAGCCAGAATCGCAGTTCAGAGGCCCCCGCTCCATCAAGTTGGCCCAGACTTCACTGGCTCTGCTTCGGCAGTTTTCTTTGTACTCCAAGGTATTGGAACAGACTGGGCCCGCCACGAGACTCGGGGAGAAGAAGGGTGGTTGTGAGGCTACTGAGCCACATGCTGGGCGGCATGTATTTTATTGCTGCCCCCGCCTAACATTATCCTGAGCATCGGGGCTGGAGCGGTGCGGGGACCCAGGGACGCACTTTGTTTCACTCACAGCAGGACAATTGAACTTTGTGCAATATCGGATTCCTGCTTTCCGCCCGACCATCGGGTGAAATATTTGATCCACACATACCTACCTGGAACCCGACTGCTGCATTCTGGGTGTTGCAGTACACGACCACTTCTTGAACTGCAACAGGTGGGCTGTTATCTTTGTGGGCGGAGCCTTCAAACATTGTTAAGAGGGCTGCAGGACTGATTACCGATCTTGTGGGAAGTTTCCTGAAATTATCTGGGCGCTGAAGAAGGCAACACTTTGCCGAAATGCATTCGCCACATCTGTGTAAATAAAGAAGCTTCCTTGAATGTCCCCTGGTGTGGCCTCTGCTCGTTCGTGAGAAGGAGTTGGATGTGATGTTATCTGCGACAGCCAGAATCGCAGTTCAGAGGCCCCCGCTCCATCAAGTTGGCCCAGACTTCACTGGCTCTGCTTCGGCGGTTTTCTTTGTACTCCAAGGTATTGGAACAGACTGGGCCCGCCACGAGACTCGGGGAGAAGAAGGGTGGTTGTGAGGCTACTGAGCCACATGCTGGGCGGCATGTATTTTATTGCTGCCCCCGCCTAACATTATCCTGAGCATCGGGGCTGGAGCGGTGCGGGGACCCAGGGACGCACTTTGTTTCACTCACAGCAGGACAATTGAACTTTGTGCAATATCGGATTCCTGCTTTCCGCCCGACCATCGGGTGAAATATTTGATCCACACATACCTACCTGGAACCCGACTGCTGCATTCTGGGTGTTGCAGTACACGACCACTTCTTGAACTGCAACAGGTGGGCTGTTATCTTTGTGGGCGGAGCCTTCAAACATTGTTAAGAGGGCTGCAGGACTGATTACCGATCTTGTGGGAAGTTTCCTGAAATTATCTGGGCGCTGAAGAAGGCAACACTTTGTCGAAATGCATTCGCCACATCTGTGTAAATAAAGAAGCTTCCTTGAATGTCCCCTGGTGTGGCCTCTGCTCGTTCGTGAGAAGGAGTTGGATGTGATGTTATCTGCGACAGCCAGAATCGCAGTTCAGAGGCCCCCGCTCCATCAAGTTGGCCCAGACTTCACTGGCTCTGCTTCGGCGGTTTTCTTTGTACTCCAAGGTATTGGAACAGACTGGGCCCGCCACGAGACTCGGGGAGAAGAAGGGTGGTTGTGAGGCTACTGAGCCACATGCTGGGCGGCATGTATTTTATTGCTGCCCCCGCCTAACATTATCCTGAGCATCGGGGCTGGAGCGGTGCGGGGACCCAGGGACGCACTTTGTTTCACTCACAGCAGGACAATTGAACTTTGTGCAATATCGGATTCCTGCTTTCCGCCCGACCATCGGGTGAAATATTTGATCCACACATACCTACCTGGAACTCGACTGCTGCATTCTGGGTGTTGCAGTACACGACCACTTCTTGAACTGCAACAGGTGGGCTGTTATCTTTGTGGGCGGAGCCTTCAAACATTGTTAAGAGGGCTACAGGACTGATTACCGATCTTGTGGGAAGTTTCCTGAAATTATCTGGGCGCTGAAGAAGGCAACACTTTGCCGAAATGCATTCGCCACATCTGTGTAAATAAAGAAGCTTCCTTGAATGTCCCCTGGTGTGGCCTCTGCTCGTTCGTGAGAAGGAGTTGGATGTGATGTTATCTGCAACAGCCAGAATCGCAGTTCAGAGGCCCCCGCTCCATCAAGTTGGCCCAGACTTCACTGGCTCTGCTTCGGCGGTTTTCTTTGTACTCCAAGGTATTGGAACAGACTGGGCCCGCCACGAGACTCGGGGAGAAGAAGGGTGGTTGTGAGGCTACTGAGCCACATGCTGGGCGGCATGTATTTTATTGCTGCCCCCGCCTAACATTATAATGAGCATCGGGGCTGGAGCAGTGCGGGGACCCAGGGACGCACTTTGTTTCACTCACAGCAGGACAATTGAACTTTGTGCAATATCGGATTCCTGCTTTCCGCCCGACCATCGGGTGAAATATTTGATCCACACATACCTACCTGGAACCCGACTGCTGCATTCTGGGTGTTGCAGTACACGACCACTTCTTGAACTGCAACAGGTGGGCTGTTATCTTTGTGGGCGGAGCCTTCAAACATTGTTAAGAGGGCTGCAGGACTGATTACCGATCTTGTGGGAAGCTTCCTGAAATTATCTGGGCGCTGAAGAAGGCAACACTTTGCCGAAATGCATTCGCCACATCTGTGTAAATAAAGAAGCTTCCTTGAATGTCCCCTGGTGTGGCCTCTGCTCGTTCGTGAGAAGGAGTTGGATGTGATGTTATCTGCGACAGCCAGAATCGCAGTTCAGAGGCCCCCGCTCCATCAAGTTGGCCCAGACTTCACTGGCTCTGCTTCGGCGGTTTTCTTTGTACTCCAAGGTATTGGAACAGACTGGGCCCGCCACGAGACTCGGGGAGAAGAAGGGTGGTTGTGAGGCTACTGAGCCACATGCTGGGCCCGCCTAACATTATCCTGAGCATCGGGGCTGGAGCGGTGCGGGGACCCAGGGACGCACTTTGTTTCACTCACAGCAGGACAATTGAACTTTGTGCAATATTGGATTCCTGCTTTCCGCCCGACCATCGGGTGAAATATTTGATCCACACATACCTACCTGGAACCTGACTGCTGCATTCTGGGTGTTGCAGTACACGACCACTTCTTGAACTGCAACAGGTGGGCTGTTATATTTGTGGGCGGAGCCTTCAAACATTGTTAAGAGGGCTGCAGGACTGATTACCGATCTTGTGGGAAGTTTCCTGAAATTATCTGGGCACTGAAGAAGGCAACACTTTGCCGAAATGCATTCGCCACATCTGTGTAAATAAAGAAGCTTCCTTGAATGTCCCCTGGTGTGGCCTCTGCTCGTTCGTGAGAAGGAGTTGGATGTGATGTTATCTGCGATAGCCAGAATCGCAGTTCAGAGGCCCCCGCTCCATCAAGTTGGCCCAGACTTCACTGGCTCTGCTTCGGCGGTTTTCTTTGTACTCCAAGGTATTGGAACAGACTGGGCCCGCCACGAGACTCGGGGAGAAGAAGGGTGGTTGTGAGGCTACTGAGCCACATGCTGGGCGGCACGTATTTTATTGCTGCCCCCGCCTAACATTATCCTGAGCATCGGGGCTGGAGCGGTGCGGGGACCCAGGGACGCACTTTGTTTCACTCACAGCAGGACAATTGAACTTTGTGCAATATCGGATTCCTGCTTTCCGCCCGACCATCGGGTGAAATATTTGATCCACACATACCTACCTGGAACCCGACTGCTGCATTCTGGGTGTTGCAGTACACGACCACTTCTTGAACTGCAACAGGTGGGCTGTTATCTTTGTGGGCGGAGCCTTCAAACATTGTTAAGAGGGCTGCAGGACTGATTACCGATCTTGTGGGAAGTTTCCTGAAATTATCTGGGCGCTGAAGAAGGCAACACTTTGACGAAATGCATTCGCCACATCTGTGTAAATAAAGAAGCTTCCTTGAATGTCCCCTGGTGTGGCCTCTGCTCGTTCGTGAGAAGGAGTTGGATGTGATATATATATATATATATATATATATATATATATATATATTCTGTCCAGTTTGTAGCGTGTCCAAGCCTCTTGAAAGCGGCGGGCACACAGCGGGGACGCAGCCCCATTAATCAAAACACACCTTGGAAATGCTTTTTCTTCCTTCAAAAAAGAACTAAGAGCCGTGGCCACAATTAAGTTTGCGCTTTATTGGCATGAGAAACACACAACGCGTTTCGAAGTTACCTCACTTTTCGTTCACGGTTGAGGTTTCAATGTGGCCATTCTTGTTTTAAAGATACAGTGTATTGTTTAACTTGTGCACGTGATCATAAACATAAAAGGCAGTTTATCCCCTTAAGTGCTGCTGACGGCCAATGGTCGTCAGCAGCGCTACCTCCCCAGTGCTGCGCACGACCATTGAACGTCCATTCAGCACTAGTTCTAATGGACAGCGCAGCACTGGGGAGGAATGTGTAATAGCAGCTATGAGGTTAAACGCACTCTTGTTTACAACAAGCGATTAGGTGATCGCAACAGTGTATATACAAATATTTACAAATCGTGGGTTATCACACAATGTAAATGTCCGAGGCCTCTATATATTTTAAATTATAAATTTAAGTCTTAAACTTAAGTGGTCATACTTTTGATTAGAAGTACAATGCACTCAGCGGCATGAGTCATCTTACAATTCTGCCCCAGTGGGCTTGCGAGTTTATAAAAGAATTAAGGGTTTGTATCTTGTATCCTGTACAGGAGCACAAACTTAATCGTGGCCACGGCTCTTGGTTCTTTTTTGAAGGGAGAAAAAGTATTTCCAAGGTGTGTTTGGATATATATATATGTATTATATGTATATATATATATATATATATATATATATATATATATATATATATATAATATTTTTTT